>NC_052159.1:63240155-63447518 GCF_902713615.1 Scyliorhinus canicula | reverse complement strand
CTCCCTTGGAGTCCAGGTTGGCACTGCCAATGTGTGGGATGTGAAGGGGTATAGGGGGGGGCTTGAATTGGGAAGACCAAGGTGGAGGGGCTGAAGGCGGGGACTGAGGGGGGGAGCTAAAGTGGAGGCTTCGGGGGAGCTACGGGCATTGGGTCTTGCCAGCGATTTAGGGGGCCCTTGCCAGCAATTGAAGGGGGTCTTGCAAGTGACTATGCGGGGGGTGAGGGGGTGATTGCCAGTGATTTGGGGCGGGCTGCAACATTTATCTGAGATTGGGGAGCGCTATAAAATGCTGCCTTGATCTCTGAGGACTAGGACCTGTCAATGAGTTTATGCCCTGCCCATTTCAGGTCTAGGTTAGAACCCGATCCTCGGAAAAAAATTTCTAAGTGTCATTGAATGGCACATCAGCTTTGCCCTTAGGAAACAGTCCCAATTCTCCACTGGCAGGAGCACTTGGGCTGAAAACGGGAGAATTGCGCCAGCGAACTAACAGAAGCTGTGAAAGTAATTACTGAGGCAGTGAAAAGGCACGGAAAAACAACAGAAAACATGTGCAAAACGTGAGTAGTGAAAGTAGAAACAGCTACAAATATATGAGAAATGGTGAGTAAAGCAGAAAATGCACTATATACACAGGGGATTGCATCATTGCCCAATAAATGGTCAGCGCTTTGTGTTTAAATCTATATTCTGAAGGATTTCTGTTTGGCGCATCTACCGACCCACCTTCCCCCAAGATACCAATGCATCTATCAAATCTCTGTACCATTGACGTCGAAGAACTGTGGAGAACAGTTACTGAAGCCAATTTTTCACTTTTAGGCTGGAGTGAAGAACCTTGTGTGAAGTCATGAGCATGAGATGTAGTCTATCAATCATTAAGATGAATAGATGGAAAATCAAGGGCCATGTGGTTGCAGTTTCCTGCAATGTGTGACAAGTGAAATTTTCCACTTGAATTTTTGTATTGCTCATTTATTTCAGACCAGTAATCGGGAAGGTCGCATCAATCCAATCCACGTGAATGAACATAAGAGGATAATTAATACAAGCAGGAGCAAACCATATGGCCTTGCTATTCAATACCATTATGACTGATCTCCTACCACTTCACTTGCCTCCCCACTCCCCATATCCCTTGATTACCAAAGAGATCAGAAACCTATCACAGCCTAGAATATACTGAACAATGCAGCAACCCCAACATTTGGGGCTGGATTCTCAGCTCCACCACGCCACGTTTCTGTTTCAGTACGTCGGCAGGATGCTATACTATGCCGGCCGGTCAATGGGGTTTCCCATTGTGGGGCAGCCCCACAACATCGGGAAAACCCTGGGCTGCCGGCAAAATGGAGCATCCCGCCGGCGGAGAATCCTCGGGGTATGGAATTCCAAAAATTGACAACCCTTTGAGTGAAAGAAATTTCTCGTCATCTCAGTCCTGAATGATTGCCTTTTCAAATGAGGCTGTCCCCGGGTTCTAGATTCTCCAGCCAAGGGACAATACCTCTCATTGTCCATCCTGTCAAGCCACTTCAGAACCTTAACAAAAACAGAAAGTGCTGGAAAAACACAGATGGTTCTTGAGTTCCAACGACGAGTGGCATGAGACTGAAAGTATTAACTCTGTTTCTAATGCTGGCAGACTGGCTTCGTTTTTCCAGCACTTTTTATTTCAGATCTCCAGCATCTCCAGTCTTTTGCTTTTATTTTCCTTCAGAATCGTGTATGTTTCAATCAGATCACCTTCCATTCTTCTAGATTTCAGGCGTATAGGCCCAATTTACCTGCTCATGCCAGGAACTGGTCTGGTATACCTTCCTTGGATATGGAGACCAAAGTTGCACACAGCACTCCAGGTGTGGTCTCACCAAAACTCTGTACAATTACAATACGATCAAGATGGGGGGAGTGCACATTTTGGGTGGAATTCTCCGACCCCCCGCAGGGTCGAGGAATCACCCGGTGCCGGCGTAAATCCCGCCCCCGCTGTGGCCGGAATTCTCCGCCACCTGGGAATCGGCGGGAGCGGGAATCGCGCCCCGACGATCGGCGTGCCCCCCGCGCCGATTCTCCGGCCCGCGATGTGCCGAAGTCCCACCGCTGTCAGGCCTCTCCCGCCGGCGTGGTTTAAACCACCTCTGGTGCCGGCGGGACTGGCGGCACGAGCGGGTCCCCGGGGTCCTGGGGGGGGGGGGGGGGGGGGGGGGGGGGGGCGTGGGGCGGTCAGACCCCGGGGGGTCCCCCCACGGTGGCCTGGCCCGCGATCAGGGCCCAACGATCGGCGGGCAGGCCAGTGACGTGGGGGCACTCTTTTGCTTCTGCCGCCGCTACGGCCTCCACCATGGCGGAGGCGGAAGAGACCCCCTCCACCGCGCATGCGCCGGTGGTGATGTCAGCAGCCGCTGACGCTCCGGCGCATGCGCGGACTCACGCCGACCGGCGAAGGCCTTTCAGCCAGCCCCGACGCCAGCCGGCGTGGCACTAAAGGCCGTTGCCACCAGTCAGCGGAGCAGGAACCATTCCGGCGTGGGCCTAGCCCCTAAAGGTGCAGAGAATTCCGCACCTTTGGGGAGGCCCGATGCCGGAGTGGTTGGCGCCACTCCGCTACGCCGGGACCCCCCGCCCCGCCGGGTAGGGGAGAATTTCGCCCTTTATCTTTATCTACTCCACAGGTCACGCCATTAGTTTAAAAAATTTACTTCCCACACCAAAATGGCCAATTATTTACCTTCTGTACTGTTAGACACAGAACAAAAGTGATTTTAACCAGGCTTCTTTCAATAAACTCAGACTGATTAATATTCATAGGACAAAACTTATTTTATGAAACAAGTTGCAAGAACTGATTAGCACAATCAGTTGATTGCAACCTGGAAATATAACTATCTATTCCTTTTAAAAGTCCCCTTCACACAGATATACAAAGAACAAACAAGTAGTATCTCTGCAGAGATGGTCAGTTGAATAAAATACTTTTTTATAAGAAAAGGATAACGTTTACAGGGTTCTGGTGCTCTCTGTCTGGAGCTCCTTTGTGTGAAGACAAATCACTAGTCCCGATAGACGCCTCGAAGTTCTCATGATCGGAGCTCCGGCATGCAGGAGTATAAAGCTGGATTAATCCTTGTTTCAGCATCTCTGGGTTTCAAGCAAGGATTTTTCTCTTCTCAGTTCATTCCCAATTCAGTTTAAAAAAAAGTTCAAACCTTAAAAGCTCATCGCTGTCATGTGATTTCCAGGAAATCACTAGGCCTTAGCCAGCATGTTGTCTGTCTCCCCACCCACCCCTTCTGCCCCCGCTCCCCAGTCCGTTGTGACCCCTCCGTGACCATGGAATGAGGGTTACTGAAACCTTAGACATTAAGGTGCTGGGACTGGGGAATCCTTGAGTGCCTGCTGTCCACTCAATGAAAGAGGGTGATGATGACGCACAGTGAGGAATGGTCTGTGATGTTCTTCACAGCTGCTGCTTCAGTCTGACTCCTGTCTGTCTGCTGCCAGCACCCTGACTCTCCAGCTCATGAGCAAGTGAGGGTTGGCCCTAGGTTCCTTTGTTCTTTAGCACTCAAGAAGAATGGGCCTAGGGCTTGCTGATTGCATACAGAATTTTTCACAATTAATGGAACATTCACTGTAAGAGTCTCGCCACCTACCTGACATTGTGGGCCTGTGAGAAAATCTTGGACCATATGGGGAGATGCGTTATGTCACTGGGAGAAGGGTTAACAAAGTGAGGCCTTCAGGTTGTGAAAGCCAATAGAATTTAATAAAGTGACATGTACAGATATTACAAGTGCTAAAGAGCCCTAACTTTCAGTGCCTAACCTCACTCGTGTCCTGTTGTGCCTCTACAATTCCTTACACTTGCACACTTTCCCACTATGTCGAGGTGTATTCCCAGGATGCATATCAGAGGTGGAGGTGGCCTGCTGCCTTCCTCACCCTGTTGCCCGAGATGCCCTTGGTGGGCGGCCTCTGGATGGTCTTGACCTGGAGGGCCCTGGCCCACATTTGTGTAGCACTGGTGTTGCCACTTCACCCTGTTCTGCCCACTGACCTGTTGCACTGGCATCAGGAAGGGGGGGGGGGGGGGTGGATTCAGATGGACTGGGACTCCAAGGGTCTCCTGGGTGAAAGGCTTCTCCAGCGAATCTGCCTCCCTCTGGATGCTCATGGGCACCTGGGTTACTCCATGGGATGGAGGGGCAGCTAGAGTAAGCTCCAAAAGCCTGTTGCTGCCAGTCGTGGAGGCCCGCCAATGTCTGCATCATGGTTGATTCTCTCGGCCATGGTCTTCAGTGACTGAGCCATTCTTCCAAGTTCTCCTGTGATGAATCTGACCTCTTTCCCCAGGCTTTCCTCTGTGGATGCCACCTTTGCAATATTGGCCTGGGCGCCATGCATCACCAGCGACAGGACGCTTTGTAACCATTCATTCGGTATTTCAATCACAGGAGTGTTGCTGACAACACCTCCTGATATTCCCAGATCTGCCTCTGCATCTCCAGTATCTCAGGGACAAACGTATCCAGAAGTAGAACTGTGTCCTGGGACCCAGCAGACCTCCAGCTGTCGTTCCAGTGACCGTGAAGCCTACCTGCTAAGTTTACACACCAAGTAATATGCCTCTTCCATGGTGGATGGCTCGGGTGATCGCCATGGCATTTCATCCATGGCCTCCTCCAAGGTCTCCTCTGAGGTGGCGTCAAGGGTGGGTGTGCGACACTGCTGGTTGATAGACCAGGCTCTTCGGTTGATGTTCCTGCAAGACAAGGGACATGGTTTTCGTGCATAACCTGGTCAAGAGTTTGGACAACAGAGAATCCACTTGAGACCGTTCATCTTGATGAAGGTGCTTCGGCTCCTTACTTTTCTGTCACAGGCCAACCTCACTTTAAGCGCAGGCGCATGCCTGCTCCTCCCCTGCAAGCAACATGGCCCTCTTCTCATACGGGGTCAGGATCCTCAGCTTGGGCACCCGCTGCCCATTTTCTCTTGCTCTCAGCAGTTGCTGGTGATCTTCTCCTGCAGGAACACATATGGGAATTATGTGAGATAGATGCCTGGCAGGCCAAAGGTCGATGACACCTGGCATGTCATAGAGTATACCATAGAATTTACAGTGTGGAAGGAGGCCATTCGGCCCATCGAGTCTGCACCGACCTTTGGAACAAGCAGCCTACTTAAACCTACACCTCCACCCTATCCCTATAACCTGACCTACCCTTTTGGATACTACGGGGCAATTTAGTATGGCCAATCCACCTAATCTGCACATCTTTGGACTGTGGGAGGAAAACCGTCTCAGCTGTTCTCTCACATTCTGGCCTCTGTAAACTTGAGGCCATCAAGAACTCTGCTGTCCATGTCTGAACTCATATTATGTCCTGTTCACACATCACCCCTGATGTAGGTTAGCTCCTGGTTAAACAATGCCTCCATTTTGAAATTCTCTACTTTCAAATCTTTCCATGGCCTTGCTCTGCTCTCTCTTTCTCTCTCTGTAATATCCTCCAATCCTCTGAGATATCTGCACCACCCTAACCCTTGAGCATCTCCAATTTTATTGCTCCACCATTGATCGCCATGAATTCAGCTGCTTAGGCCTAAAGCCCTGGAATTTCCTTTGACCTCTTTTTCTCTCTACCTCACATCTGTCCTTAAAACCTCTCTGTTTGACCAAATGTTTTGTTACCTTCCCCTAATGTCTCTTCAAGTGACTCAAACTTTGGTTAATAATGCTCCTGTGAAGTCATTGTTATATCTACTGTGGAAATGGGGCATTAACTTGATTTCAAATTGTTCCAAAACTTGTCAAGCAGAGACTTTAACAAGCTGGATGCTGGATCATTGCAAGTTTGTGAACTGAGGAAATTGCTTGTTGTGCCACTCATTTGACACGCCTGGCTGCATTTTTAAGGCGGTGAATTTTGTCTGCCATTTGCAAAATTTGGGGCTAAATTTTAATTTATCATATTCGATGTTGATAGGGCGGAAACGGCCTTGAAATTAGGTGATTGCCTAACTGCCCTATTTCCAACAATGTTAAGCCACCTGCCAGGTTCACAGGTATCTATCATTAGACATCCAAAGTGACTGCTTGTTCTGTCAGTTGGTCCCTTTCAATGTTCAAATCAACCTAGGGGCAGCACGGTAGCCTTGTGGATAGCACAATCGCTTCACAGCTCCAGGGTCCCAGGTTCGATTCCGGCTTGGGTCACTGTCTGTGCGGAGTCTGCACATCCTCCCCGTGTGTGCGTGGGTTTTCTCCGGGTGCTCCGGTTTCCTCCCACAGTCCAAAGATTTGCTGGTTAGGTGGATTGGCCATGATAAATTGCCCTTAGTATCCAAAATTGCCCTTAGTGTTGGGTGGGGTTACTGGGTAATGGGGATAGGGTCGTGGTGTTGACCTTGGATAGGGGGTAGGGTGCTCTTTCCAAGAGCCGGTGCAGACTCGATGGGCCGAATGGCCTCCTTCTGCACTGTAAATTCTATGTAAAAAAAAAAAACCTCCTGAGGGAAACATAAAACCCCAGTTACCGAATTAGGATAGTTCTTGTTAAAACATCCAAGCAGCTTGGATTCTGCGCTGCCCGCCGCAGGTAACGGGGTTCTCGATGCGGCAGAGAGGGCATCAGCGCCAATCCATTTGTGATGCTCTGGCTCCCACTGACGGCAGGATTGGGGTTCACACCTAGATGCCGGCAAAGGATGCTAATGGATGAAAATGGGTTCCAATGATCCATTTACATCCACTTGGTGGGCTGGGCACCACATTCTCTGGGCCCCCATGATTCCCTGGTCCTCTGGGTTGGGAATCACGTGAGTGGGGATCACTACTGGTATTTACCAGCATGGCCCTGACGTGGTAGACCTCGCCATGGGAACCCCTTGGGGGGAATTGTCACCAAAAACCACCTGATGGCCAAGCTCCCCCTGACAATGCCAGACTTACCCACCCCCTTCACAGACCCCCTAAATATCATGACCCTCACAGAGACCCCCCAAATAGGGACCCCCAGAGATCCCCTGTATAAAGTGACCTCCCCCACATGGACCCCTAAATAGGGACACTCCCCCGACACCCCCTAAAAAGGGAGCTCACCAGATACCCCCAAAATAAAAGGACAGCCCCGAGACTCCTTAAATAAAGGGATCCCCACAGACCCCACAGAAGAGACCCCTGTCTAGAAGATAGAGAGCAGTCCAGGCAGGATAAGTGAAAACAATATTGTTGTAACATTCACCTGGGCATACAGCTGCTAGCTCAGACAAAGGAAACACCAAGCCAATTTCAAGAAAGAATAAATCAGGTACTACTTCAAAGAGAGTTAAGTGCTTTCCATTTTCAGCTGAGCACTTCAAAATCACACAAGCATGAAGGGGGTGATTGGAATGCACTTTACTCTCTTTGAAGTGGTTGATGATTGTGGTTTCAGCACTTCAGAGATTCTGAGCCATGAAAAAGATAAATGAAGTAAGACTCACAACTGTGTTCGTGGAAGCTGTTAATCACAGCCCACAAATAGAAATGGATGAATGGCTTGCAGCTGACGGACTGAGGGATTTAAACACTGATCACTGGTTTATCCTTTCCAGAAATTAACATGTAGTGCTTCCTCTGTCTGAAACGACAGCTGTATGCTGAGGTGAGTGTTACACCAGTATTGTTTTTCACTTGGCCCTGTATGGACTTCTTTCTAGCTTCCAGACAGGGCTCTCTTTTCTATGAGGGGTCCCTTTATTTAGGGGTTCTCGGGGGGGCCTCTCTTCAGGTGGTATCTGGGGGTCTCCCTATTCAGGGGGTATCTAGGGGTCCCCCTATTCAGGAGATCCCTGGGGGTTTCACTATTCAGGGGATAATGGGGGGTCCCCCTATTCAGGGGTCTCTGGGAGGTCCCTTTATCTATGAGGTCTCGGTGCGGGTGGTCGTGTGACCCCGTACTTGGGGGGACCCAGAAAATCTGGGGATTGGAGGCTAATTTGCAATGTGGGGGGTTGCTTTGCAATGCGGGGGTGGGGAGGGGAGGTAAGGGATGGCCAGCCGCAGGACCTTGCTCTCGGGGTGCCCGTTCATAATGGCGGCCCAGTCGCGAGATTCCCTCGGCAATCCCTCGTATTCCTCACCATGCGTAAATGTGCGTGGTAAGGGGTACTGAATTGGGAGCACATTGGGGCAGCAGGGTAGCATGGTGGTTAGCATAAATGCTTCACAGCTCCAGGGTCCCAGGTTCGATTCCCGGCTGGGTCACTGTCTGTGTGGAGTCTGCACGTCCTCCCCCTGTGTGCGTGGGTTTCCTCCGGGTGCTCCGGTTTCCTCCCACAGTCCAAAGATGTGCGGGTTAGGTGGATTGGCCATGCTAAATTGCCCGTAGTGTCCTAATAAAAGTAAGGTTAAGGGGGGGGTTGTTCGGTTACGGGTATAGGGTGGATACGTGGGTTTGAGTAGGGTGATCATGGCTCGGCACAACATTGAGGGCCGAAGGGCCTGTTCTGTGCTGTACTGTTCTATGTTCTATGTTCTATGTCAGTTCCAATTAACCTCCAAGTCTCCCAAATAGAGAATAATGGCCAGCATCACAGATATCAGTCTTCAGTCAATTTGATTCATTCCATGTGATATCAAGAAATGGTTGAAGACATGGGATGTTACTAAAGCAATGGGTCCTGGTAATATTCCAGCAATAGTACTGAAGGCCTGTACTCCAGAAAATGATGTTCCAGTACAGCTACATGTACCTGGCAATGTGGAAAATATCCCTGGTATGTCTTGTGTACAAAAAGCAGGACAAAGGGGCCTCACGGTAGCATGGTGGTTAGCATCAATGCTTCACAGCTCCAGGGTCCCAGGTTCGATTCCCGTCTGGGTCACTGTCTGTGTGGAGTCTGCACGTCCTCCCTGTGTGTGCGTGGGTTTCCTCCGGGTGCTCCGGTTTCCTCCCACAGTCCAAAGATGTGCGGGTTAGGTGGATTGGCCATGCTAAATTGCCCGTAGTATAAGGTTAATGGGGGGATTGTTGGGTTACGGGTATACGGGTTACGTGGGTTTAAGTGGGGTGATCGTTGCTCGGCACAACATCGAGGGCCGAAGGGCCTGTTCTGTGCTGTACTGTTCTATGTTCTAAATCTAACCTGGTCAATTACTGCCCCATCAGTCCACTCTCAATGACCAAGAAAGTGATGGAAGGGGTCATCAGCAGTTCCACCATGTGGTACTTGCTTCACAATAACTTGATTACTGACGCTCAGTTTGATTTCTGCCAGCATCACTCAACTCCTGACCTCGTTACAGTGTGATGAAAATAGATCGGAACACTGAGTTACATATGGATATATTGAAGTTTTAAATAAGCCATGTTAAAATAAAATGGACATAGTCAAAGATGACTGAAGATGTAAATTCAGTGACTGCCTGAGTTGCTCCTGTGTCAATTATACTAAATCTTGAGGGACAGTAGAATGTTACATCCTTTTCCAGACAGGGACATAATCAAAGGAAGAGACAATACAGAAACTGACTGTAATCTCCTGTGGAGATAATGGAAGCTGATTATCATCTCAGCAGGAATGATACCCTGTTCCTTAGGGCAGTGTCCCAGGCCCAAATATCTTCAGCTGCTTCATCAATGACCTCCCTTCAATCATAAGGTCAGAAGTGGGGGTGTTCCTTGATGATTGTACAATGTTCAGCACACTAGTGACTCCTCAGCCACTGAAGCTGTCCCTGTTGAAACGCAGCAAAACCTGGACAATATCCAGGCTTGGGCCAGATATTGACAAGTAACATTCACACCACACAGGTGCCAGGCTATGACCGTCTCCAACAAAAGAGAATCTAATCATTGCCACTTGATATCTAAAGGCATTAATTAGCACTACTGAATCCTTCACCATCAGCATCCTGGGGTTTACCATTGATCAGAAACTGAACTGGAGTAGCCATACAAATATTGTGGCTGTAAGAACAGGTCAGAGATTGGAATCCTGCAAGGCATATCTCACGTCCTGACTCTCCATGGCCTGTCCACCATCTGCAAAGCACAAATCAGGAGTGTGATGGAATACTTTCCACTTTCCACTTTCCTGGATGAGTGCAGCTCCAACAATACCCAAGAAGCTCAACATAATCCAGGGCCAAGCAGTCCACTTGATTGGCACCCATTCCAGAAACATTCACTCCCTCCACCATTGATGCACAGCGGCAATAGTATTTACCTTCTTCAATAAGCCCTGCAGGAACTCACAAAGGCTCCTAACAGAACCTCCCAAACCCATGACTGCTACCATCTAAAAGGGCAGAAGATACATGGGAAAACCATCACCTGGAAGCTCCAAGCTACTCACCATACTGACTTGGAAATATATCGCAGTTCCTTCACTGTTGCTGAGTCAAAATTCTGAAACTCATTTTCTAACAATACTGTGGGTGCACTTACCCTCATGCACTGCATGATGGCAACTAAGTGCCGGTTTCTCGAGGGTGATTTTGGATGTATAATAAACGCTGACCTAGCTAGCGATGCCCAAATGCTATGAATGAATTTTTAAAAAGGCACCAAGCATTCAGGACGGATAACAGCCAAGAGGACCTTAATTGTAGATGTTCATGGACCAGAAGAAATAAGAAGGTTCCTCTGTACATGTCCAAAATCCATCCGCCACCAGAGATTCTCTCCCTCCACCTGCACTCATGACCATCGCCACAACCCTGAACATTAGCGACCTGTAGCTTGCCAATTCCATTTAACTGAGGATGGAACTTTGAAAAGGCTCTGATATGAACTGTCAGCCACTTAAATGTTAAACTTGTGTATTTTAGATCCGGGTTTATCTCAAATATATCTGGAGGTGGATTCTCCATTGCCTGATGCCGCTATCGGGATTCCTGATAGGGCGGTGAACGGCAGTTTGCCCGAAAATTAGACTCGGCCTTACTCCCAGTACCAGTGGAGATGAGTCAAATTCTCCGCTGGCGGGAGCACCTTGACTCCAAAACAGAGATTCCAAGCCCTGTTATCTGTCCCATGTTCCAGCATCCTATCCCAAGTGGGATTCTCCGTCGGTGGGATACTCCGCTTCACTGGCAGCGCACTCACGGCCAGGGAATTCCTGACGGCTTGGGGATGCCCACAATGAGAATTGCGCTGCCAGCGAGAGCCGGCCACCAGAAAACAGCGGGACGGAAAATCCTGCCCCTTTTGCCCTTCAAAAATTTCAGGTTGTGTGTTCTGTTGAACTGATTGAGACCTTTTAGAATTATTGACATCAACAGAAACCACTGTGATTTCATGTATAAAACTGAACCTCTAATGAACTTTGCACCATTATTATTCAAATAAATGACAGCCATGTTAACCTTCACACTGTTTTTTGATCATCAATAAACTCTCACATATCTCAGTCTTTCATTCGTTTTCAATTGCTTTGGGGAATATACTGTTCTTGCCTAAACGTAAGGAAAATATATTGATTTACTTCTACTCACAATTTTCCAAGGGTTAACTACTGCCAGAAATAACAACACGAGAGGAGAGTGCATTTTTAAAGGGTTGAATCTGATTTATTTATGACTGCTGAGCATAGACGCACTATTTTAAAGCAAGTCAGTCATCTCTCTGCTACCTTCTGGACTGCAATTCATTTGGCCCTTGCTCAGAATCAATAGTATTTGGATGACAGCACATCAAAGCAATGTCTCTAACAAAGAGGCAACACGTGAGATAAAATGAGAAACGCAACCCAAAGGGACAATAATCCCAAAATTGCACAGAATTATTTTTATACCATTACTAGATAGGCTTATATATTGTCAAGTAATATTCCTGCTTCATGTATATAAAATGTCATCACCAAAATGCTCAGGGTCACAGGGAAAGGTTAACTTGCCCCTACAGGGGTAAAATTGATTAGAATGCTTGAGAAGAGCTAACCCTTGCATCATTATTCGGCCCCTTCAATTTGCCTTGAACTGTTATAGTTCACTGCACATTTGAGAAAAATGATGTGCCCCTCATACAAAAATAACTCCTGCACAAAACTTGGATTTTCTCACACAATCCGATTAAAATGTCATTTGGGACCCTGGGCTTCATAAGTAGGGGCATAAAATACAAAAGTAAGGAAGCTGTACTAAATCTTTTAAAATCCTGGTTCAGCCCGAGCTGAGGTTTTGGACCCAATGTTTATTCGGGCTGTGAAGGATGTGGGGGAAAAGGATTCAGACAGGAAACACAGAAGTAAGGACTTCCCAGACAGCCTGCAGGATTTAACTGCAGGACATCATTTAATTCCTTTCAGTAGATTTGTTGCCTGCCAGGCAGCTCCAGGAGTCACAAGCCTTCTGTCCCCTGCTTCAAATCGCTTTTCTCCAATCATAGCGTATAATTCACTGAACTTCAATCCTGTTGCTATTGGCAGATTCTGCACCTACTACTGTCCTCACAATCGTTCCCTTCATTCTCACTTCATCCCAAACAGCCAGCCTCCCACCAGCCCATATGGAACACATTTCTTCTTGCAGGAGAAGCTGGCATGCAACGGCAGGAAGCAGGCATGGGTAGGAGAGTCAATATCCATCATTGTCAGATCTCCATTGAATGATGTTTAAAATAGGCATTGGGGGATGGGAGTTCATTGAATGTTGCAACTGGAAAAGCTGGAGGATACAGTATGAGGGTGTTTCGCTATCTTATCCTCATTTTACTCATTAAATCCTTTTCTCACACTCTCTGTTTTGAGCTGACATTCATCCGTCTCTGCTCATTCTTGAGACTAGTTGCTAAATCTTGTTCCCCTCTTTCACTTCCAAGTTCAATAGTAGAGGGTTCTGTTAAAGCAGAGGATGAGGACAGCCTATCAGAGCACAGGCGATTAATCGACCTTTCACTTGCAGGCAGAAACTGGTAATGAAGTGAAGTGTGGGAGATTCACCGAAAACAAGTGTACTCGCTCAAAACCATCAACAGATGGTTTTTGTCATAACCTGGGGGGTAAGCAGGTCATTGAACACTAATGAAACCTTAAGCAGGTCATGGGACACTTATGAGAATACACACTCCCCCATTGAGGGGTGGGGCACCTCTTCTACGTCCGATATAAAACTAGAGGGCCATGAACTATGAGCTGGCTCCTGTATTGGAGTAATCGCTCTCTACTCTTATTCTGTTGATTTAAACATGTTTCCTTTCATTGAAACTGTTCGGGTCGGTGAGGATTCCTTTCTGATCCTTGAAATTGGTTTCACCAGGATACAGGCAGGAGATGCCCATTGTCTGGAGATTATGTCACCGAAAGGAAGCAATTGGACAAGGAACGGGATGGGGGGCTACTTTAAAATTTTGGAGATCTCTGAAGGTAATGATTTGCTATTGCTGGAGATACATGGTTACCAGGAACCATGCAAGGACAATCCATGGTCTGGACAATGGAGGAGAGACATTTGGAACAATAATGTTGTCAACAATACCAAACACTGTGAGGGTGAGGTGGGGTGATGAAGCATGGTCACAGTCACAGAGGGGGTCATTTGGGACTTTAGCCATTTCAGTAAATTGGAGGGATTTGAAAAGGGAGTTACGTGAAAGATTAGCACGAAGGTGGCAATACTCAAAAGCATAAAGAGGGAGGCAGATTGGAGATAGAACAGGCAGGTCCACAGGGCCTTTTGAGGGATGTTAATGCAAGTGGTTTTGAAGGGAGAGGGATAGTTACAGAATGGGAGCTACAAAGAAGAGGTGACTGGTCTAAAGTGAAAGGAGGTAGGTATTATTGTGTTTGCGCATTGGAGATATGCAGAGGTAACTCTTACCAGGTTCTATGTGTGAACAGGAGGCTTATTGCAATGCTTTTGAAATGTCTGCATCCTCAAGCTTAAACCTTAGGCTCTTTTTCTCTGTAACCACACACACAAGCTTGATTCAAAGCATGAAGCACAATGAGCAGTCAACACTGAACAATGGAACACAAGGGCTGGGATTCCTGCCCCCTCACTCCACCCCCCCCCCCCCCCACCCCACCCCCCTCTCCATCCACAGCGTGTTTGATGGCAGCAGAGGTGGCTCACCACTTGCCGCTGGTGGGATCTTCCCATCATGCCGCAGTCTGCAGCATTTTACATGGCTCGCCTGCCCTGCCCTAAGTGAATCCATGGCAGGGGGAGGGGGTAGGTGAGTTGTTGCCTTCAGCGGTAGCAGAAGATCTCGATTACAGGACCTCATTTTAAATTAAACCACCCAAAACAGCAACTCTATGTACAGAGTCATTTCTCCGAGTCCAGAGCACCCATGCTGAGTACAGAAATAGCCTTTGAAGTCTGAAGATGGCTGTTGATGGTGCTGACATACACAAACTTGAGGTTGATGATCCACGTGATCAGCTCGATGAGGCAGATGATCACATCATGATCCTAGGAAATGTATTCTCATAATAACTGTACTCAAAATACCCTGGCCTGGTCACTATCAAGTGTCTCGCATTCCACTTTGTATTATCATCCAACAGATCAACATTGGTACCGAGAAACTGCTCGTTCTTTGTGGTTTTTTCTGCTTTCGCTCTGACATTCTTATTGAATAGAGGTGATGGTTTCAGAATTATCTGTGGCATGCAACAGTTACAGCCAACCACAAGTTCAGCTGGTGTCTTTCCAGTCAAATATTTGGGATAGATTGGTATTTGTGAAGGAGGATAGGAATGGATTAGTCAAACATTTTCCCCTACAACATACTAGCTCTGAGACTGTTTTTGATCGCTCTGTGAAACATTCAACAGTACCATTCAATTATGGGTTGTATCACAATGTGAATTCCATAACTTCCCAGGAACTCTGTGAACTGACTGGAAACAAACTGTGCTCCATTATCTGTAATGATAGTCTTTTTATTTATTCTTTCATGGGGTTTAAGCGTTGCTGGCAAGACCAGCATTTGCTTTCCAATCCTAATTGCCCTTGAGCTGAATGGCTTGCTGGGTAATTTCAGTAGGCAATTTTGAGTCAACCACACTACCAAGGGTTGGAGTCACATGTAGGCCAGACTGGGTAAGGTAGTAGATTTTGAAGGAGCCTTTGAAGGAACAATTTACCTTGTGCCACTCACCCACCTTCTTTCTGCCTTGGGCCTGCATATTTTTCTTGTTCAGTTACTGAACCTTTTGAAAGTCTCTGGGCGCAATTCTCCCATGCCGCGCCGGAGAATCAATGTTTATGCCATTTTCCCGTGCGACGCCGGTCCAACGCCGTCCCGCCATTCCTGCCATTCTTCCAACCGGCGGGAACCACTTCATCGGGATCTGCGCCGCACATGTTGGTGAATCCGCAGAGAGGGCAATCGAGGCGCTTCACACAGGCCCCCGCTATTCTCCGGCCCGGATGAGCTGAAGTCCCGACGGCGTGACCCCAAGCCACGCCATCGCCGTTCACCCCTGCAAAATTAAATCATCAGCCAGTCGTGCTTTGAGTGGGGGGGGGGGGGGTGTAGGAGGGGATCCACATGTGTCTCGGGTGCAATGTCGGGCCCCCAGCCCCCCCACCCAAAGCCCCCCCCACCCATCCCACCCCCAACCCCCAGCCCCGCCCATCACCAGCCGCCCCCGCCCCATCCCCCCAGCCCCCCCAGCCCCGCTCCCTCCCCACCTACCACCCCAGCCACTCATTTTGTACTCTATGCCGTCATCGTGGCGCTGCGCGATGATGCTGCCGCTCCAGCGCTCCGCTCACCGCGTTCCTCGTGGCGCCGCTACTGGCCCCCTCTCAGGCAGTGAATTGGCCGCGGCGTAGGCCTGCTCCGCGCCGCGGAGAATCGCCTCCTCTCTCTTTCTGCCACACTCTCAAGCATCCAGATCCTAACTACTCACTGCATAAAGAAATGTCTGCTCATGTGGCCATTGCTTCATTTGCCAATGACCTCAAATCTGTATGCTCTATTACTCAATCCTTCCACCATTGGGAACAGTTTCTCCCTATCTATTCAGTCCAAACCTGATGGATCTGTACTTTGTTAATATATTTATGTGTCGCCACACGATATATTAATCAACAGAACCTGAGACTGAGCTTCTTGGGTGAAGTAAAGTATAGCTTTATTTATGTCACTTTTTTTAAAATAAATTTAGATTACCGATTTATTTTTTCCAATTAAGGGGCAATTTAGTGTGGCCAATCCACCTACTCTGCACATTTTTGGGTTGTGGGGGCGAAACCCACGCATACAAGGGGAGAATGTGCAAACTCCACACGGACAGTGACCCAGAGCCGGGATCGAACCTGGGACCTCAGCGCCGTGAGGCGGTTGTGCTAACTACTAGGCCACTGTGCTGCCCATTTATGTCACTTTTAAGGTCTACTGATCAAGTCAAATTTTTATGCGAGTACAGAGTCTAATAAAGTTCGTTTGTCCAACGCAAATACAGATGATTGAGTTGAATTCAAAATACAATTCAGTTTGTGGTAATTTCTTCAGATCAAAATGCACAATACAAAAATGAAATGAAAGGAAATAGCTGTTTGCAAAGCAAAGTGAAGAATAGGTTTCAAAGGTTAGGTTAAAGATGAATTCAGAGAGAGAGAGAAAGAGAGAGGGAGAAAAAAGGTTCTCTTCCGGTCTCATAAGGAAATCACAATCTTTAAGGTTCTGTCCCCTTTCTGACTATGATTGGGTTAGAAAAATTATAATTCATCTAATTTGACCGAAATGTCTATTTATCAAGTTTTAAGAGATAATGTGGCACGAGGGAATTTCTATATGCTTCCATAATATGGTGTGATCAAAACATCTGTTTCCCACCATGTTTTCTAGAAGTGGGATCTTTGCCCAGTAATGATAATACTGAGTTTACTCTGCAATGTGTCCTTGTAGCGTGTGGGGCGGGATTCTCCCGTACCCGGCCCTTCGGGGGCTTGGCCAGCGCCGGAGTGGTTTGAGACCCACCGGCCGGTGTGGAAGGCCTTTGGCACTACACCAGCCGGGGCCGAAGGGACTCAGCCGGCTGGCGGGGGTCCGCACATGCGCGGGAACATCAGCGGCTGCTGACGCCATCCCCGCGCATGCGCAGGGGGGGTTCACCTACGCGTCGGCCATCGTGGAGGCTGACACGGCCGACGTGTAGGAAAAGAGTGCCCCCACGGCACAGGCCCGCCCACAGATCGGTGGGCCCCGATCGCAGGCCAGGCGACCGTGGGATCACCCCCCGGGGCCAGATCGCCCCGCGCCCCCCCCCCCCCAGGACCCCAGAGGCTGCCCTCGCCGCCAGGTCCCGCCGGTAAGGGACCTAGTCTAATTTACACCGGCTAATTTACTAGGGACTGGCAAAGAACCAGCGGGACTTCGCCCCATCGCGGGCTGGAGAATTGCCGGGAGGGCGTCGACCGGCTTGGCACAATTCCCGCCCCCGCCGAATCTCCGGTGCCTGAGAATTCGGTGGCCGATGGGGGCGGGATTCCTCCCCCCCCCCCCGGCGATTTTCCAACCCGGTGGGGGGTCGGAGAATCCCACCTATGGTCAGTTTTCAAACTGACTTCCTTATGTGATCTTTTCTCATGCTCTCAGCATTCTCTGCTGTCATGGCTAATATATGATTTTTAATAGTATCATGTCGCTAAATAATTTCTTCCTTTAAACTTTTATTATCTATAACTCCTTATCATTTTGAATACCTCTATCAAAACTCCTCTCAGTCTTCTCTTCTCCAAGGAGAAGAGTTCCAACTTCTCCAATCTTTCTACACAACTAAATTCCTCATCACTGGAACCATTCTTGTTTATCTTTTCTGCTTCCTTAAACTGTATTGCCCATAATTGGACAAGATATTCCAATTGAGGCTGCATCAATGTTGTACGTAGGTTTAACGTAACTTCCTTGCTTTTGTACTCTATGCCGCTATTGATAAATTCCAGAGTTTTGTATGCATTAATAAATTCGCTCTCAACCTGTCTTGTCACCTTCAATGACTTATGCACATATACATGCATGTTCCTCTGCTCCTGCATCCCTTTTAGAATTGTACCTTTCTTTTGCACTGCTGCTCCTTGTTCTTTCTTCCAAAATGAATTACCTAACATTTCTCTGCATTGAACCTTAGCTGTCACCTGTCTGCGCATTCCACCAACTTGTCCTTTTGATGTTGTACACTATTGTCTTCACAGTTCATGGTGGGCAGAACCCAACCAGGGAGGTAAGTGCTGTCAATTTGTAGCTGAGCACTTCAAACTCACTCAAGCATGAAGGGAGTAATTGGAATGCACTTAACTCTATTTGAAGTGGTTGATGTTGTAACCATTGTGGTTACAGCACTTCAGAGTTACTCAACCTTGAAGGGAGATGGATGAAGCCAGGCTGAAGCCAGGGACCCCTGTTCAGAGAGTCTCAGGGGATTCCCCTATTCAAGGGGCTCTGGGGGGGGAGGCAGGTCGGGTCACTCCTGTACTTGTGGGATGGGGTGAGACCCAGAAAATCCAAGGGCAGGGGACTGATTCACAATGCGTGTGGGGGTATGGTCCGTGATGCGTGGGGAGGATGGGGGCTGCTTTGCGATCTGTGGGGGGGGGGGGGGTTTATCGCCAGCCACGGGACCTTGCTATCGGGCTGCCCGCTTACAATTGTGTGCCGATAGTGGGATTCCCTCGGGAATCCCTTGTATTCCTCACCAGGCATAAAATTGCATGGTGAGAGATACTGAATTGCTTGCTGGGAGCGCAAGTCAGTTCCAATTCACCTCGGCTGCATAGTCTCCCAAGGGAGAATCCCAGCCAATATCTCCTCATTACTCATTTCAAATCCTTCAAATCCCTGAATTTTGAGGAAGTAACAATCAACATATATAAAGACGAACCTATAGATGTCGGCCACTTGGGATTCCAGAAGGCGTTTGACAAGGCGTTATTTCAAAGGCTCCTACATAAAATCAGAGCTCATGGTGTAGTGGGTAACATATTAGCATAATTAGAGGATTAGTTGGCTAGCAGAAAGAAGGTAGTAGGAGAAATGGGTAATTTTCAGCTTGGTAAGTTTTAATAAGTGGAGTACCATAGGAGTTAGTGCTGGGTCCTCAATAGTTACAATCTATACCAATAACTTAGATGTATGGAAGTTAAGTTAGCTGATGACACAAAAATAGTTAGTTTTGAAGAAGACAAGGAATCATCAAAGGGATATAGAAAGATTAAGTGAGTGGGCAGAAATTTGGCAGTTCCTTGACTAAACCACAGCCAATTGTTCAGTTACAAATGTTAATTTTTGGTTTCTATGCTTCTGGGCCAGATCGATTCTTATCCCATTGAAGTTGGCTTACCCTCTGTTAATTAATTTTACTCTGGATTGTTCCTTGTCATTTTCCATAGTCAACTTAAAGTGTATGATGCAATGATCACAGTCCCTAAATGTTCCCCTACTGACACTTGATCCACTTGTCCAACCTCGTTCACAAGAAACAGGTCCAGTAATACCTCCTTTCCTATTGGAATGGAAAAAACCTGGGGAAGGCACATAAAACAGTGAGCTAGCCCACCGTCTCCCCACACAACTTTGACCTGACCTCTTGATACAGTGGGCAAGTAAACACCATCCAGCATACTCCTCCCTGGCCATTTCTGGGCTCTGATGACATAATATTATAAATGGTGGAAGGCAGAGGAAAGAGGCCAGAATAGCCAACTCTAGCACAAACAACAGGAATAAAGTTATTTGGGCTGTCTCCAGCATGCATTGAGGGTACTGGTACCCTTACTTTCTGCCTTCCCCAGCATCTAAAATCCAGCCCCCACCCCTGGGCTCCCAAGGGCCCTGATCTCGCTCTGCCCAAAAAACCCTGATTTATCTTAGCCCAGCAGTCATGATATCAGGCTGGATTTTCCATTTGGGAAACTATTTTCCCGCCAGAGATGAATTGCCTCTGATTTGCTTCTGCTATGATAGTGGGAATCCAGAAGCAATTCATTCTCCCTTGCCATACAACTTTATTTCCCTCACAAATCTCCCTATTGGGCTGCCATTTTGAGCCGGTGGTCCGATAATGAGGTGAGGTGGTTGGCCCCCAGTCTTCCCACTGCACAATTCCATCTGCCCACCATGGGATTTGCTGGGTAATTCATAACCCCCCTCCCACAGTATGAGGGCAACCTGACCACCACCAGAGCACCCCCCCCCCCAAGAGAGCTCTCCACCAGAGACACCAGAAGAGAACCCCCCCCACCAGAAACCCCCATTACAGAGACCCCCACCAGAGACAACCATAAAAAGCCCCCCCTCCAGATACCCCCTCCCATGAGATCATGCTCCACCAGAGAACCCCATTACAGAGACCCCTCCAAAAACTTCCCCATTAAAGAGGCCCCAGCAGGGACCTTCAATTACAGAGACCCCACCAGAGACACCCCATAAGAGGGATCCCCACCAGAGACTCCCCAATACAGAGACCTCACCAGAGCCCCTTCAATTACAGACACCCAAAAGAGAGGCCCCTGACTGAAAGCTACAGAGCATTCCAGACATTACTGCTTTAAAACTAACCTGTACCCTACACTTAATGGCACAGCTAGCGAAATCAGCAGTTGTAAATTCCTAGAAAGCGAAGACCACATATTCTAGGTTCAAGCCCCCACAGATCTTTGATCTGCAAGTCTTTCATTCATACCAATGTAAAATTGGTTTTACTAGGCTGTGATTCACAACTTGCACACATAGCCAGTTGCCTGGTTTGTTTAATTTAATTCCCCTTCATGCTTGAATGGATCTCAAGTGCCCTGCTATAAATCAAGTCACAATGTTTATCAACATCTAGCTATGATTGACAGCATTTGGACCACATTAAAAGCAGTTAAGTGCTTTCTTCAGAGAAAAGAGGAAATCAGAGCACTTAACTGCTATACAGTTCAATCAGATTGGCTGACAGCTTTCGAGGGCACAATTTCTGAGGGACAGAAGTTTCACACTCACCTTCTTAAATCCACTCCTTGCATATTATCGCTGTGGGTCTGCCTTTTTGAGAATTCATCAGGGGAGCAATATGCCACACTAGCCCTTTTAAAATCCAGCCCACTGCTATAGAAAATTGTCCTGAACATACTCTAGGAGCCCTTGCCCCTTTCTGTTCTTTACAGCATTACTATCCCAGTCTATACTGAGATAATTAAAGTCCCCCATTATAATGATTCTATAATTCTTGCAAATGTTTACAATTTCCCTGCAAATTTGTTCTGCTCCATCCTTCCCACCGTTGGTGGCCCGAGAGCATTGCAATTTTTGTTATTTGTACTAGTCAAATAGATTTTGTTCTTGATTCCACTGGGACAACCTCTCTCTTCAGTGATGCAAACTACTTCTCAGTCAATCTTGTCACCACTCCTTTCATTCCTTTCCAGTCTTTCCTGTACACTTCGGAAGTGGAAAAGAGGAGCCTGAGATAGAGAATAAAACTGAGAGGGAACACATTTACTGTTGAGTAGAAGAAATTAAGTACCATATTCAAATGACAACATAGAATAGATTTTGGAACACTCATATTAATGGGGAGGAGGGGAGGTCCTAATTAGCTGAAGAGGGCAGCGAGGCCGGGGACATGGTGCCCCTGGCAATCTTAAAAGCAAGGCTTCTTTTAAATAAAATGTTGTAGTCTCCCACCCAACAGCTGGTCAGATTGAGAATCTGGCCAGTGGGCAAGAAGGCAAGTAAGCAGCAGGTAGTCGAGGCTCCATGGCGACACACCCTGGAAATTATTGGGGCCATTTGCAGTAATCAGTAAAGAAGGAGGTGAGATGGGGAGGTCAATACCAGTGGCAGTAAGATGCCCAAGGATTTCTTGTAAGGCTTAGGGGAGCATGGTGGTACTGCTGCCTCACAGCACGAGAGATCCGGGTTCAATTTCAACCTTGGGTAACAGTCTGTGTGGAGTTTGCTGGTTCTCCCTGTGTCTGTGTGTTCTCCAGGTGCTGTGATTCCCTCCCCCAATCCAAAGGTATGCAGCTTAGGTGGATTAGCCCTGATCAATTACCCTTATGGCCCAAAGATGTGAACATGGGGGAGTGGGCCTTGGTAGGGTGTTCTTTCAGAGGGACGAATGGCCTCCTTCTGCACAGTAGTCACTCTATTGATAAACCCCTGTCCCAATGGAAGATCTGAAACATACATTTTAAACTTACCCGCTGGGCATCTTCTAGCCCAGGAGCAGAACTGGCACAGCCGCCTTTCTCCTGCGCAGGCCACAGGCTGAGCATTGGAATTATGTATCTGGATCTCAGCCAGGGAGCCCAGTGTTTCTCACAGAGTTCCCTGTCCATTCAGTTTACTGGATGGAAAGTCCTGTAGAGTTTTTGACTCCCAGTATTCCCAATGGATGTTCTCAGCACCCACACCAAGGTTAATGGATTCAAAGAAAATCGATCATCATAGGTTTAAAATTACCCTTATTAAATTTACATTATACTTATTACATTAATAGCTTAATTGTTTCATTTCCTCAGCTTGATTATTTTAATTAGGGGCTAAACAGCTGGCTTGTAATGCAGAACAAGGCCAGCAGCGTGGGTTCAATTCCCATACGGGCCTCCCCGAACAGGCGCCGGAATGTGGCGACTAGGGGCTTTTCACAGTAACGTCACTGAAGCCTACTTGTGACAATAAGCGATTATTATTATATTATATTATATTATAATATCTAGCCAATTAATAATTATATTTTTTATCTGCATTGAGAGTCATCAAGTTCTGACAGAAGGTGACTGTCCTGAACAGTTAATGTCTCTCCATCTCTCCACAGATACTGCCTGGCCCATTGTCATGTCATTTTATTTTGATTAAGGGGTGCTTGTCACTTCTTACACGATGACCATCTCCTGTCTTCCATTTTGAATCAATAAATCTCCACTGATTTCAACACCCACATTCCTGATATATGCCCCTAGCAGGAAAGTCTTTGCGCTGGTTATATAAAATGACTCTACACGATTTAGAAATCTGTATTCTTTGTGATTTTGCTGACATCACAAAATGCAAGGTGCAATTTTTTAAAAAGGTACTCACCATTCGGTAGAATTTGACCTGAGCAACTTCACAACAAATTATTCTTTAAAGTTTTTGCAGGTGGCAAATCTAAATCGTTTTGCATTAATAAAAATATTGAGCATAATTGTGGAGAAAAAAAAACTGAATCAAGCACCAAAATGCCCCAGAATTTTCTGTTATTTAATGCTTAAAAATAAAACAATCACCCCATCAGTCTATTGCGAATCATCACTGGATACAGAAGCAGTTCAGATATATAATTACTTTACGTAAAATGAATATTTTTTCTGAATTATTTTCTGTTGTAGAACCAAGAATATTTACAATTTTATAGAAATCCTAAATCGAAAATAAACCTGACTAAAGCAGACATTTTCCAATCTGTTTTATGTTTATTGGGATTTAACTGCACAGGAACAGCTCAGCCGTCTAGAGCTAACTGCTATTTGGGTAGTCCCACTGATACCAGTTTGTAACCTATTAAATTGTTATATATTTTATCATTTTAAAGGGCCTGTTCCCATTCAAGGCAAATTTTGCACCAGTGCACTGAGCTCCAATTTATGTAGAATTACATTATATACATAGAACAGCAACAAACGATTCTATCCAGTCAGTTGATGCTAACATTCATGCTCCATCCAAATCCTTCCCAACTTCCTCATCCAACTGTAACCAGCAACCTCCCAACATTAGCAATTTCTACATTCTCATCACTGTCTTGGTGGAGAAGTTTCTTCTGAATTCCTCATTTGAATTCTTGGTTGTTATCTTATATTGGTGGCTTTGAGTTGTGTTCTTCCATTAAGTGGAAATACTTCTCTATTTGCTTTATCAAAACTTCTCAAAATGTTACCTCCATCAGGCCACCCTTCTAGCATTTGCTTTTCAAGTAAAACGAAACACAGTCTGCTTCTTCTTTTTTGTTAGATATGACCTCATGGTCCTAGTTTCATCTTTATAAACCTTTTTTGCACAGTCTCAAGTATCTCTGTCTCCTTTTACAAAATGGTGGCTAGAACTGTATGCAGTACTCCAAGGGTGATCCAACCATGGTTCAAAACAAGTTTAGCATAACTTCTCCACTTTTTGACACCACACATCTGGGGAAAAAAGCGTTCTGGGGAAAAAAGTGTCTCACGGTTATACGGCCTTATTAACCTGTATCATAATTTTCAGTGATTTGTGTATTTTTACTCAAATCTCTTTGTTCTTCTGCACTATTTAGATCCTTATTTTCCAAGTAATATGAAGTCTCCAATGCCCTTTGATTAACATCCCTTGCAAGACTTCACATACCAGTCCACTTTTTGTCTCCTGCTATGTCCTTGCAGTTATACTTGTGGAACAATGGAAAATATACACTTTACATTTAAGAACAACATGAAGAATGGACATTTGCTTTGAGAGTTGAGAGGTCAGGTGACCTTTCTTGTTTGCCAATATACATGGGACCGCACACTGGTGGAAGTTAGCCTGCTGGTCTCGGCAGGACATTAAAATGCAAATTTACTTTCGGAGCATTCCACTGAGAAGACACTAAATCTTTCCTCTGGATTTAATGGCTGCCTTTGTCCAAATACCTGCAGGAATTAGTTCACAATGGCCTTGCAAACTTCTTGGCAGTGGAATGGAATCCTACAGAATGGGTGTGAGGAAAAACCTGGGGCGGAATCCTCCATCCCGCCACACCCATTTTCTGTGCCCCTGCCGGCAGCGGATTCTCCATCCCGGCAGCCGGCCAATGGGTTTCCCATTGGGGGCACCCCCACGACATTGGGAAATCCGCGAGCGTGAGTGCAAAGCCGATGAAACGGAGATCCCGCCGACGGAGAATCCAGCCCCTGTTCTATCACAAGCAGACCTAAATGGCTAAAATCCAAACATTATTGAGTCTCAGTGCTCAAATCGTCAGGGAGCATTTATGTGGACAATGGAAAACAGATACTATGGTCACCTGAGAGAAACTAAGTTGTGATAAGCAACATTTATTAACATATATATTGAGAGCAGCCTCAGTCAGTCAGTCAGTCTGGGATTCTAAGGATCTCCGATGAAATGGATTCATCCCAAGAAAGGGAGTACCCCACCTAAATTCCACCTGCAGTCAGCCTCTTATCAATACTGATCTGAAGAATAAAATCTTTGCTGCAGGGGTTTATCTGCACCGTGACTGAAGTGAATCTAGAAATCTGCTGCTACAAGCAATAAGCTACTACGATTCCGTCATCGGAAACTTCCAATCTCCATTTCTTCAGTGAATCAAAGAGAATCATTAGGCCTGGAGTGTTTCAAGGTTCCATCTGAAAGATTCAAATATACCAGTGAATCTCTGGATTTTTTATAAATCTGATTACATTTTAACTCTTTGATAATCTCTTTTCTTGTGCCTGTGTGCGTGCATGACTGGGCACTGTCATAACACATTTCAGTGTTTAGAAATAAATATTTATTTGTCCTATTCTTAAAACTTATGAGAAATGTCTTTTGCCTACTCTTGTGAGTTATCACACTCACAAGGAGTTAAAATACTTTAAAACACATTTATCTGTGGTCAGTCGAGAATTGGAAAAAAGGGAACTGTCCCACCATCTTTCCCCTGTCTGTCGAGGACCATTTTGGAGGATTCATTAGGTTTATATCTGGGATGAAAGGGTTGTTTTATGAGGAAGGATTGAGCAGGTTAGGTTTATACTCATTAGAATTTAGAAAAGTGAGAGGTGATTTTAATAATTGATGTACCATCAATTGGACTCTAGACACGATTAGGATCTGAACTGTGGCTTTAATCAGCTAGTTGTTAGCCCGGTGGTCGACTACAGAGTAAGGCCGACCGCCGGGAACTCTGGGTACTTATACCCTGCCTTGGAGGCGGGGTCTACTTGCCTCTCGACCAATTGGTGAGCAGTCACATGACTAGTCCCAGCTAATCAGACAAGAGGCACATGACCAGTCAGAGCCAATGGGAAACCCATGCTCTGCACCAATGGCAGTGCTCACATTCATACCACCACAATAATCTTTATTAGTGTCACAATTAGGCTTACATTAACACTGCAATGAAGTTACTGTGAAACGTGTAATTTTATTGAAACATGTAAGGTTCTGAGGGGGAGAATGGGGAGAGGACGATTCTTCTCCTGGGGAAATCTAGAACTACCAGCCATTGTTTCAAAATAAGGGGTTGTTCATTTAATACAGGTATAAGGGTTATGAATCTTTGGAATTCTCTATATCAGCGAACTATGGATGGCGAGTCATTGAATTTATTCAAGGCTGGGATAGATAGATTTTTGAATCAAACATTATGGGGAACAGGTCAGAAAATCGAGTTAGGGCCAGGATCCTCTCAGCAGTGATCTGAATTGCAGAGCCAGCTCGAAGGGCTGTCTGACCTACTCCATTTCATAATTCCTTATGTTCTTACAGCTTCTAGTTGGACTCATTGATATGGTTGCTGTCGTCTCACAAATGTTATAATTTTCTTCCAATAATGCAAGCACTGTGAACTGCTGCATAATAAAACTATCTTGTGTGCTCCTTGGATAATGGGTATTAACATGCAAGATCACATTTCTGTGGTATGACTCCACATATTTAATTCTGAGCAGTGTGTGCCTGAACTTCCAATTTGCATTGCTGCCAGACACGATCCCCTATCAGCAGGGTGGACTCGGAAAATTACTCACTCCGTCTGAGACAAATTACTCTGTTTCTGTAGAATTAACTGAGGTTATTTTAAGTTCTAAGTAGAGGATAAAATGTGAACCAGACCCTGAATTTGAATTAAGTTATGAATGATAGAGTAGCACATATACTCAACACATTGTGCCCTTATTTGAATGGTCAAGTAAGATATCACAGTTTCTTCAGAGCTCAAGATTACAAATCTCAGAAAATCGAAGTGAGGGAGGATATTTTATTTGGCCTGAATAAGCACCAGATCATTCAGAATCACCTTTTATAAGATGGACTTCCTCCTGGTATCACTCTCCAATATCCTGGTTTCCTTTATCATTGTTTAATGATATTCCACCCATCTCAAAAACTTCCACTAAATTCATCCAAAGTACACTATTAGGCTAATAGGGTTATCTTAGAATCATAGAATTTACAGTGCAGAAGGAGGCCATTCGGCCCATCAAGTCTGCACCGGCCCTTAAAACGGCTCCCGGAAAGAGCACCGCACCCAAGGTTAACACCTCTACCCTATCCCCATAACCCAGTAACCCCACCCAACACTAAGGGCAATTTATCATGTCTAATCCACCTAGTTGAATTGAACAACTCTCAAAGATCATCCATAATTTGATAATAATTTAAATAATTAAATAATCAAAACCAGAAATTGCTGAACATTGACCACAATTGTGAGCAATCTGTTCTCAGGACTGTGTTAATAGTTTAACAGTGTGAGAGGGTATCAGCAGATGGTGGTAACTTTGGGATACATAGCAATAAAAAGCATAATTGCATGTAAAAGAATGTATTTGAAGATACCATTCTGCATTTCAAATTCTATAATCAGTTGCAAGCCAAGAATATGGCAGTGGTGGATGTACACTGAAGAGACACATTCTAGCCAGGCATAGAACACGACAGCGCAGTACGGGCCCTTTGGCCCTCGATGTTGCGCCGACCTGTGAAACCATCTGAAGCCTATCTGACCTACACTATTCCATTTTCATCCATATGTCTATCCAGTGACCACTTAAATGCCCTTAAAGTTGGCGAGTCTACTACTATTGCAGGCAGGGCGTTCCACACCCCTACTACTCTCTGAGTAAAGAAACTGCCTCTGACATCTGTCCTATCTATCACTCCTCAATTTAAAGCTATGTCCCCTCGTGTTGGTCATCACCATCCGAGGAAAAAGACTCTCACTGTCCACCCTATCTAACCCTCTGACTATCTTATATGTCTCTATTAAGTCACCCCTCAGCTTTCTCCTCTCTAACGAAAACCATCTCAATTCCCTGAGCCTTTCCTCGTAAGACCTTCCCTCCATACCAGGCAACATCCTAGTAAATTTCCTCTGAACCCTTTCCAAAGCTTCCACATCCTTCCTATAATGTGGTGACCAGAACTGCACGCAGTACTCCAGGTGCGGCCGCACCAGAGTTATGTACAGCTGCAGCATGACCTTGTGGTTCCGAAACTCAATCCCCCTGCTTATAAAGGCTAGCACACCATATGCCTTCTTAACAGCCCTATTAACCTGGGTGGCAACTAATGCATGAAGCATTAGTAAATAAAGTCACCATAGTCCCAGATGACCATAGACTGCTTTCCCCTTTGAGAGGGAGAGCTGACTGGTGGTGATTTAACACGAGGACCACCGCACATCAGGCGAGGAGCAAGGTTGAGGAGGAGGGCCTTCATGAATAACCTTAGCCAGTACAGGAATTGAACCTATGCTGTTGGCCTCACTCTGCATTATGAACCAACTGTCCAGCCATCTGAGCTGAACTAGTCCTTCTTAAGCGATACAGGGTAACAGAAACGCTGCATCTTAACTGAACACCATACTTAAAAATCTTTGGTTGAATCAGAAGTCTAGATTTAGGCAAGTTTGTTATTTTCTTGCAGTCGGAGACTGATTTTTTTGGAAATGTATATGTGCTTATACTGCCACACGGTGTTTTAATAGATACAAGGTTAAGAATAGTCAGATACTGGGGGCCAGCTGAAATCCAATCTCAATGTCAAATTAGCCTAATTGCAAATCCTTTCGAACATATGCTTTTCCAGCTAGTTTAAAGATGTGTTGATACTTCCGTGGATCGGTTACCTGAGATACAGTCATTTGAACCTTACTATACAAATGGAACTGCAATTACTCTTTTGAAGCTACTTAGTGAAAGTCGTGATAGAGACGTCTTTCCAGACTGTCAAGGATAATTGAATTACAGAGAAACATCAAAGATCAGTCCTTTCCACAGGGCCGTTCAAAATTTTTGCCCCTCCAAACGAAATGCTTTCAAATCAATCTGTGCTTTCAAATATTTTAACAATAACAACGATGTGTTGGAATGGTTATGTGCTGTATGTTTACTGCTCATTTTAGCCAGATTGCCAAATTAGAATCTGTAATTTCAGCTGATCCAGAAATCTCAATTAATCTGAATTTGGGAGGCTCATATGCCAGGACAAAACTAATTATTTGTTGGCCTTCCCCACAAACTGTATCAAAACCAAGGGCATCGAGATAAAAGGTTGCTGTTCAAAGCTGCTGCGCGGCTCAGTCCTACGATAAATATTATTTCATTTCACACCAGCCTCAGAGCCACCTTATCCTCAGACCCCTCACATCAAGTGACAGATGTCTTTTCTGGATCCTTCTCTACCTGCATTGAATGCATTTCCCAATAATAACCTTTGCAGGTGGCACTCGCTGATGCGACAGTTGGGGAGGAGAATGAACCTTGGAACCTGCGATTTCCCATTTATCAGAAGATCCTCTCCTGCCAATTAGCGAGTGTTAAATTAGATTGGCTCAATTTCCCAGCTCATAATTCATGATAAGATACCACAGTAATTAGGACAACATTTCAACATTACCCAGAATGGAATTTTACAAGAGAGGTGGCATGGTGACACAGTGGTGAGCACTGCTGTCTTTCAGTGCCAAGGACCCGGGTTTGATTCTGACCTCGGAAAACTGTCTGAGTGGAGTATGCATTTTGTCTGCGTGGATTTCCTCCAGGTGCTCTGGTTTCCTCCCACAGTCCAAAGATGTGCAGGTTAGGTGAATTGGCCACGCCAATATTTCCCAAAACATTATGGGGATAGAAGCAGTGCATTGGACTCAGGTACGGTGCTCTATCGGAGCAAGGGCTGGTGCAGACTCAATGGGCCAAATGGCCTCCTTCTGGACTGTAGGGATTCTATAATTCTAAACTTAAAACCATACAAGTAGCCTCTAAAGGCAACTACAGAGAGAAGGGAGACCTCAATGTCACATTTCAAAGTGGTCTTATTGTTTTTGTCACTTGACTTTCTCTTATTTCAGATAGAAAAATGAAAAGAACGGATTGCTATGCATGATTTTTGATCAAATGTCGACTTTGAGAACATTCATACTTTTGATGCTGCACAAATGTATTTTTTCACAAGTAACTCTATGGCAGTGGTGAGAGAAATCTTACATTATTAAATATTGCTTACTTCAGAAGTACCTCAGTTATCATTAACAGTTCAGGCTGCATTTCAAAAGACAAGGGGCTCTGATATTAATGCACAGATAGGTTCTGAGCCAGGGTGGTTTTTGCAGGGATGGGGAGATTAGGTGGATTTGCATGCCCACCCCCATGACCAGCTCTCATGTCAACCACTTAAACGGCCAAAGCAAAAATAGAAATGGGAGGAGCCAAGAGGTGTTTCAATGATGAATTATTGTTGGGTACACTCCAGAGTAGGGGGGGTACACACTATTCACAAGAAATGGAAGGAAGGAAGAAATCTGTTGCTCTCATCAGGTAGGTGCGGTTGCCTGGGAGGTAGTTGAGGGCAGCACGGTAGCATGGTGGTTAGCATAAATGCTTCACAGCTCCAGGGTCCCAGGTTCGGTTCCCGGCTGGGTCACTGTCTGTGCGACGTCTGCACGTCCTCCCCGTGTGTGCGTGGGTTTCCTCCGGGTGCTCCGGTTTCCTCCCACAGTCCAAAGATGTGCGGGTTAGGTGGATTGGCCATGTTAAATTGCCCATAGTGTCCTAAAAATTAAGGTTGGGGGGGGTTGTTGGGTTACGGGTATAGGGTGGATACATGGGTTTGAGTAGGGTGATCATTGCTCGGCACAACATCGAGGGCCGAAGGGCCTGTTCTGTGCTGTACTGTTCTATGTTCTATGTTCTAAGCTGCAGGAGCATTGTGTCTTCAATGCAGTGCAGAAAGCAGTTTAATGACCTAACCAGATCAGTGAAAGTGAGTACACTTGACTATTGACCCACAACCCGTGGCATCCATTATCACTTCACTCACCCTGTCTTGCCAGATGTACTCCATTACATCACTCCTAACACAGGTTTCAACAATACTCATCCTTCATATTCTATATACTATATCATCCTTCCATGTATCCATCCACTGCCAATTCTTATGAACATTTGAAGAGAAGAAGTAAAATCTGGGATAGACCACACTACCTGTTGAGCCTGCTCCACCATTCGGTACGATTGTGACTGATCTTCTGCCTCAACTCCACTTTCTTTCCTGTTCCTCATATCCTCGATCCCTGAGAAACTGAAAATCTATCGATCTAAGCCTTAAGAATAATCAAGGATGGAGATTCCACAACCCTTTGGAGGAGAGAATTCCAAAGATTCACAGCCTTTTGTGTGAAAAAGTTTATTTTCATCTCAGATGACCCGGGTCCTCAGCGCTGCAGTCCCAGTGCTAACCACTGTGCCACATGACGCCCTACCTACGTTAATGTTAATCAATAATCATTCAACTAGTCACGAACTAGGGGCGCGATTCTCCGCACCCGCGGAAAATCGCGAAGTTGACTGTGAAAACGGCCGAATTTTGCGACGGCTCGACATGGCCCATTTCCTGAGGTATTCACGTCCGGGAAATGGGCTAGGAATGGGGCCACGTCAATCACGTGCGCGATGACGCCGGAACACGGCGACGAGACGAACACGCCCACGTGACGTCGCCCGACGCCGTAAAAAGGCGCGGGCGAGCACAGAAACTAGGCCAGGATGTCGGAGCTGAGGAGAGCAGCCCCTCGATTCGTGGAGGCTGATGTGGAGATGCTGCTCGAATCAATCGAGCAGAGGAGGGGCATTATCTGCCCGCGTAGAGGGCATCGCCACCCTGCCAGCGAGGTGCGCCAGGGCTGGCGTGATGTGGCTGCTGCCGTCAGTGCTGTGGGGCAGACCCCTCGCTCTGCTGACCAATGTCGGAAGAAGATGCACAACCTCACCAGGGCTGCCAGGGTAAGTGCCAAGAGGGTGCCCCCGGGTCACAACCATCCCTCCCCCCCCTTTACTTAATCACCCACCTCCCCCCCTGGCACGGGGGGTGGAGGGGGATTGGGGCAGAGTGAGTTGAGGGTGGTTCACAAAGTGGTCACAGACCCAGCGCTCTGGCCCCCGTGGAGAGATGCAATGGTCTTATTACAACTTGACCCCCAAACTGCGCCAGTATCTGAACGGCCTGCTGATACCTGCCGTATTGTAATGATCTACCTATGCCCCCTCCCTCAACAGGACATGACCGCTCACAATACCCGTGAGCGGAACAAGACTGGAGGGGGTTCGCCCATCCTGCGGCCCCTCACCACGTTTGAGCAGAGGGCACTGGACCTTGTTGGGGGATCTGCCACCCAGGAGATCGCGCAATGCGAGGTTGGCGGAGCTGCAACAAGTGAGACAACCCTGCATGACAAACACCCCCCTCCCCCATCCTCTGTCCCTTCACACACCCTGCCCACTGGGACACCTCCCCCATCCGCTGTCCCTTCACACACCCTTCCCACTGGGACACCTCCCCCATCCTCTGTCCCTTCACACACCCTGCCCACTGGGACACCTCCCTCATGCTCTGTCCCTTCACACCCTTCCCACTGGGACTGTCCAGCGCCCGGCCGAGCGATTCTAAATAACTCGTTTCATTCCCTTCCCTAGGACGTGATGCCGAATGACCAGGGCCGTCTGCCTCCAGGCGGACACAGGCATCTGCCCCCACCTCACCCGGGGCCGCATGACAGAAGGTGCTCGATCAGCGGGGAGTCCCATCCTCTCCAACCGAATCTGTGGAGCAGGACGCCCGAGGGTGGCGACACAGCCAGAGAGAGAAATGGCCCGCGAACGCCCTGCGGCCTCTCAGCGAGCCGATGACATAGAGGAGCCATCAAACCAAGATGACCTCGAGCTTGCGGCACAGCTGTCTCCCACACCATCCACCATCCCAGAGACACTCACCCCGGCTGGCTTATTTAGTGATGAGGCTCCTGGGTCACAGTCTGGGTCGCACATCACAGCTGAGCAGGTACAGTAGGTGGAGGTCGGAGCAGCCGAGGGCCCGGACTGGCGGAGGCCAGGCCAGGCCCAGCATGCAGCTGGCTCCCAGACGTTTTCCGAGTTCCTGGACTTTCTCAACCCACCCGCACAGCCGATGCATCAAGAAACCCAGGGACACAATGACGGGATGAGGGCTGTCTTCCAGACTCTGCAGACGCTGTTAGAGGAGTCGAACCGCGTCCACGAGCAGGGAGTGGTGCCGCACATGGCAGCAACCCAGGCCAACACCGCACGGGTGGCATCCGCGGTGGAGGCAATGGGTCAGGTTATGCAAGGCGTTGGGCTTAATGTGCACGCGTCATCCTCGGCCCTGGACAGGGTTGCCCTCTCACAGGCAGCAATGCGCCAGAGCCAAAACGACATTGCCGGCGCGCTGCGAGCCTTGGCTGAGTCTCAGCAGGTCATGGCCCAGTTGCAGCACGCCATGGCACAGCCTCAGCAGTCAATCGCGGAGAACATCAACCGCCTGACACATGTGCTGGATGGTGTCGTGCACTCACAGGTTGAGATCGCACAGTCCCTGGCGGGAATGTCTAACTCCCTGGACTCCGTCTCTGCAAACCTTCGGATCCTGGTGGATACCGTTGCAGGCTTCCAGGACTGGCAGCACCAGGTGTCGGTGGCGCGACGGGGCACCTCCCCGCTCGCACCTCTGTTCCACAGTGAGGCCCGGGGGCCACCGGGCTCCCCGAGGAAGGAGGAGGTTTCGGGGCCCGTCCCATCAACTCCATCACGGGATGTCCCGGAATTCTCGGCCTCCCCCGTCCCATCCCTGGTGCATCGGGTGGGCAGCAGGCAGAGCAGGGTGGCACAACGTCAACCGAGGCGCCCGCAGAGCAGCCTTGCCCATCAAGGCCGGGTCGCCCCAGGAAACGCTTGCCGAAGGAGAAACGAGTCGAAGGGGGCGATTCGCAGCAGTCCTCCTCCACTCCTGCTGTATCATCTGGGGAATCAATTAGACGTAGTGGTAGGGCCCGTAAGGCAACAAAGAGAGACACAGAGTAAGTTGGCACGGGTGAAGGGCACAGTTTAGTTGTAGGGGCTAGGGCACCTGTAAATTATTGTTAACATTAAACGTACTGTTCCACTTTATTTATAATACCGTGTGATTGTTCCACAGCCACAGGAATCGTGATGGTGACCGAGTGTCGCTGGGGTTGACGAGTGGTGAAACTTCGGTGCCAATTGTGCAGTTCCTGCCCCTCCCCCCCCACCCCCCTCCCACAGCTAGCCCACGCGGGCACATGATAGAGTGTCCGTGACGAACTCAGCGGCCACCAAGGTGGATGGTTCAGCTATTGCCATGAGTCAGACTCTCTCTAACGATTCTGAGCTCACAGCTCTTCGCAGAGCGGGCTGTCATCATTCCACATGGCACTGATCACACCCGCTGACACAGCCATCGATGTTGTACCATACCGTCTGGACCCAGTGGTAAGGGTGATGTCGAAGTGGAGCAGTGTACACGGAGAATGGGGGGGGGGCTGTGGTGGTGGCAGTTGTGTGTTGACCCTCTGCACGACTATCAATGCAGGTGGTGGTTTGGTGTTCAGCGGGGACGTCGCATACGACGCGTGAACCGTGCTGCCACCAGGGCGTCGCGTGCCCGCCGTCCTTGCCGGGTCCGTCGTGCCGCCTCCTGGACACCACCAGCACCTGGGTCGTGTCTCCTCCTCCCTCTCCTCCTCCTCCTCCTCCTCCTCCTCTGTGCTGGCACCACTGCCACTGGCTTCTCCCTCCGCCTCCTGCAGCAGGTCATCTCCCCTCTGCATCGCAATGTTGTGCAGCGCACAGCAGACCACTACAATGCGAGCGAACCTGTCGGGCTGGCAGCGCCGGCCCTAGGGTTGCAGGCGCCCCGGGCAAGCTGAACTTCAGCGCCCTTCGGGGGGGGGGGGGGGGCAGGGGGGGCCGAGGGGGGGGGCCGGGGGGGAGGGGGGGGGTACCGGGGGGGGGGGGGGGGGGCGAGGGGGGGGGCCGAGGGGGGGGGGCGGGGGCCGGAGCAGGGGGGGTGGGGCCGAAGCGGGGGGGGGGCGGGGGGGGGGCACGGCCGGAGGGGCGGGAGGGCGGGAGGGGGCCGCCCTGGGGGAGGGCGGCCACCGCGCATGCGCTGGTTGGCACCGGCCCAACTGTGCATGCGCGGGACCCGAGTCTCTGGCGCCCCCTAGCACATGGCGCCCCGGGCGACTGCCCGAGTTGCCGGTACCTTGGGCCGGCCCTGCGGGCTGGTACTGCAGGGCCCCTCCGGAGCGGTCCAGGCACCTGAATCTCATCTTCAGGAGGCCAAGGCAGTGCTCCACCACACCCCTGGTTGCTGCATGGGCCTCGTTGTATCGTGTTTCCGCATTGGTCTGAGGCCTCCGTATAGGCGTCATCAGCCAAGACCTCAGCGGATAACCCCTGTCGCCTAGCAACCTGCCCCTCAGCCGGGGGGGAACGCCCCATAAACATCGCAGGGATGTACGACTGCGCCAGTATGTAGGAGTCATGCACAATCCCTGGGAACACTTGCACAGACGTTCATGATCTTCATGTGGGGGTCGCATACCACCTGGATATTCATGGAGTATGTCCCCTTCCTGTTTGTGAACACGTCCCTGTCCCCTACAGGTGGGTGCATGGGGACGTGAACACAATCGATTGCCCCCTGCACCATCGGTATCCCGGCCACGCTGGCAAATCCACGAGCTCTTGAGTCTTGAGTTGCTCGGTCCTCGGGAAAGGTGATGTACGCGATCGGCGATGGCATAGAGGGCGTCGGTCACATCCCGGACAAACCTGTGGACCGATGACTGGGAGATCCCGGAGAGGTCCCCGCTCGGAGACTGGAAGGAGCCGGTCGCATAGAAGTTAAGAGCGACCGTCACCTTGATGGCAACCGGGATCGCGTATCCTCCCCCCGTTCCACGTGGGGTGAGGTGCGCCACGAGGTGACAGATATGTGTCACCGTCCCCCTACTCAGCCGGAGTCTCCTCCTGCAGGTGATGTCCGTCATTGTTAGGAAAGAGATCCGGACACGGTACACCCTCGGCCTTGGTCGTCGCCTCTGGTGCCGTGGCTGCACCCTCACTCTCCTCCTCCTCCCCTTCCTCCTCCTCCTCCCCCCCCCCCCCCATGCTGCTCGACGACTGGCAACTCCTCAGCCCGTCCCTCTGCTGCTGCATCTGGCCCTGCATCCACTGCGGGTTGTGGCTGTGGACGCTGCTGCATCTCCAAATGCAGTGCAGTGGCCCCAACCACTGTGCAGAACATAGCCGTTCTGTTCGCAGACATTGTGCTGACCTACAGAAGGGTGGTGGGGGGCAGAGAAACGGGACATGTTAGACGGAGGTTAGTCGACACCTCGGCAGCCGCCTGCCATGGGATACCTGTGTGTCCTGGTGGCCTGGTCGCGCTGCTGACACGCGGGCAGCCTAACCCCTGGTCACTTTCTGCATCCAACGGGCAGTTAACTACGTCCTCTTCACCGGTGCGTCAGTGGCCTGTGGCCGTAAGCCACAGGGGAACCAGCGGCCGTGTCCTCGTGACCGGCACGCCATGGCATGGTGGCAGACATTTTGTAACCGGGGTTGGACGGGTCACTCGCTCACTCTCTCCCTACCCCCTCCCCACTCCCACTTCCCCCCTCAGTCTCCCCCACTCCCCCCTCCGTCTCCCCCACTCCCCCCTCAGTCTCCCACACTCCCCCCTCAGTCTCCCACACCCCCCCCACTCCCACTCCCCCCCCTCCATCTCACCCACTCCCCCCTCAGTCCTCCCCCACTCCCCCCTCCATCTCCCCCACTCCCCCCTCAGTCTCCCCCACTCCCCCCTCAGTCTCCCCCACTCCCCCCTCCGTCTCCCACACTCCCCCCTCAGTCTCCCCCACTCCTCCCTCCATCTCCCCCATACCCCCTCAGTCTCCCCCCTCCGTCTCCCAAACTCCCCCTCCGCCTCCCACACTCCCCCCTCAGTCTCCCCACTCCCCCCTCCATCTCCCCCACTCCCCCCTCAGTCTCCCCCACTCCCCCTTCATTCTCCCCCACTCTCCCTCCATCTCCCCTACTCCCCCCTCTATCTCCCCCACTCCCCCCTCCGTCTCCCACACTCCCCCCTCAGTCTCCCCACTCCCCCCTCCGTCTCCCCACTCCCCCCTCCATCTCCCCCACTCCCCCCTCCGTCTCCCACACTCCCCCCTCAGTCTCCCCACTCCCCCCTCCATCTCCCCCACTCCCCCCTCAGTATCCCCCACTCCCCACTCTATCTCGCCCACTCCCCCATCAGTCTCCCCCACTCCCCCCTCCATCTCCCCCACTCCCCCCTCAGTCTCCCCCACTCCCCCCTCCATCTCCCCCACTCCCCCCCACAGTCTCCCCCACTCCCCCCTCAGTCTCCCCCACTCCCCCCTCCATCTCTCCCACTCCCCCCTCAGTCTCCCTCACTCCCCCCTCCATCTCCCCCACTCCCCCCCTCCATCTCCCCCACTCCCCCCTCAGTCTCCCCCACTCCCCCCTCCGTCCCCCCCACTCCCCCCTCAGTCTCCCCACTCCCCCCTCAGTCTCCCCCACTCCCTCCCTCAGTCTCCCCCACTCCCCCCTCAGTCTCCCCACTCCCCCTCCATCTCCCCACTCCCCCACCATCTCCCCCACTCCCTCCTCAGTCTCACCCACTCCCCCTCCATCTCCCCCACTCCCCCCTCAGTCTCCCCCCTCCGTCTCCCACACTCCCCCTCCGTCTCCCACACTCCCCCTCAGTCTCCCCACTCCCCCCTCCATCTCCCCCACTCCCCCCTCAGTCTCCCCCACTCCCCCCTCCATCTCCCCCACTCCCCCCTCAGTCTCCCCCATTCCCCCCTCCATCTCCACCACTCCCCCCACAGTCTCCCCCACTTCCCCCTCAGTCTCCCCCACTCCCCCCTCCGTCTCGCCCACTCCCCCCCTCAGTCTCCCCCACTCCCCCCTCCATCTCCCCCACTCCCCCACTCAGTCTCTCCCACTCCCCCTCCATCTCCCCCACTCCCCCCCTCCGTCCCCACACTCCCCCCAGTGTCTCCCCCACTCCCGCCTCCATCACCCCCACTCCCCCCTCAGTCTCCCCCACTCCCCTCCTCCATCTCCCCCACTCCCCCCTCAGTCTCCCCCCTCCGTCTCCCACACTCCCCCCTCCGACTCCCACACTCCCCCTTCAGTCTCCCCCACTCCCCCTCCATCTCCCCCACTCCCCCCTCCATCTCCCCCACTCCCACCTCAGTCTCCCCCCTCCATCTCCCACACTCCCCCCTCCGTCTCCCACACTCCCCCCTCAGTCTCCCCACTCCCCCCTCCATCTCCCCCACTCCCCCCTCAGTATCCCCCACTCCCCCCTCCATCTCGCCCACTCCCCCATCAGTCTCCCCCACTCCCCCCTCCATCTCCCCCACTCCCCCCTCAGTCTCCCCCACTCCCCCCTCCATCTCCCCCACTCCCCCCCTCAGTCTCCCCCACTCCCCCCTCCATCTCCCCACTCCCCCCTCAGTCTCCCCCCTCCGTCTCCCACACTCCCCCTCCGTCTCCCACACTCCCCCCTCAGTCTCCCCCACTCCCCCTCCATCTCCCCACTCCCCCCTCAGTCTCCCCCACTCCCCCCTCCATCTCCCCCACTCCTCCCTCAGTCTCCCCCACTCCCCCCTCCATCTCCCCCACTCTCAGTCTCCCCACTACCCCCTCAGTCTCCCCCACTCCCCCCTCCATCTCCCCCACTCCCCCCCTCCGTCTCCCCACTCCCCCCCCTCAGTCTCCCCCTCATCTCCACCTCCCCCATCCATCTCCCACACTCCCCCCTCCATCTCCCCCACTCCCCCCCTCCGTCTCCCACACTCCCCCCCCCTCAGTCTCCCCCACTCCCCCCTCCATCTCCCTCACTCCCCCCCTCCGTCTCCCCAATCCCCTCCGCTCTGGACCCCCTCCCGTTCTCGGGGATGCCTTCCCCGTTGTGGCCAGACTCCAGCAGTGCGCTGAGCGGTGCGCTGAGCGGTGCCCTCACCTCCTTGAAGCTCTCGTCAGCCAGCACGACTGGTTGACGAACTTGAAATGCAGGTGTGTTGGCCGGCGTGAAAACAGTGCAGCGTGAAAACAGTGCGTGATGACGTCGGGACTTCGGCCCATCCGGGCCGGAGAATAGCGGGGGGCCAATAAGTAGCAATTCTGGTCGTGCCGGGGGTGCATTCGAGGCCTTTGCCGGGAATCCTGACGTGTAGTTTGTGTGGGATTCGGAGAATAGCGGGAGGGCCTGCGTCGCCGTGAAAATTTGCGCGGCCCGCTATTCTCCAAACCGGCGTGATGTTCTAGATCAGGGGTGGGCAAACTACGGCCCGCGGGCCGCATGCGGCCCGCCAAAGGTATTTCTGCGGCCCACCAAGTCATTAAAAAAAAAAATGTTTTTTAAAAAAAAATTTTTTTTTTTTTTTTTTAATTTTTTTTTTAAAGGTTAATGGGTGGGGGGCTGTTGGGTTACTTACTGGTATAGGGTGGATACGTTGACTTGAGTAGGGTGATCATTGCTTGGCACAACGTCGAGGGCCGAAGGGCCTGTTCTGTGCTGTACTGTTCTATGTTCTATATGAGGCGCCCACAATCATAACCGGGTGAAGTAATTATTTTACTTAATATACTATGCGGCCCTTTGTGAATTGTGAATTTCTGAATGCGGCCCTTGCACGGAAAAGTTTGCCCACCCCTGTTCTAGATGTTCTCTAGTGCACTAATTCTGTCCGGCCAAGCACCAGAACATGACAAGCAGCACCCTGTAATGTATTCATCACCAGGAGATGCAAGTGCAAGAGTTGTGACAGCCATCAATCTAACCTTCAAAACAACATGTAGGCCGATGCATAACCAACACATCATTGATGTTCCCATTAATGCTGGCAAAGTGCTCAGGTACGGTCATGTGCTTCACCCTGTCATAGGACAGCATCTGGCAAGGGTTCTGTGTCCTGTCCAGCTGGCATATGATTTCTTCAAAAGAAGTTGAACTAAAGTATTGCCAACAGCAAATATTACTTCTGTCACTTGCTGCTACAGACAGCAGAATGGCTATTTTAGCTGTGACTTGAAAGGATTTAATGGCACACTTAATGCAGTGGTGACCTTCGCTGATGTGGGAAGAGCTGTCCTATTGTTGGGTGTTATCTGCACGTTAGCCTAAAGGAGATGGTTCAACTCAAGTGACAGCCTCTCTAATGAAGCAAAGGCACATCTAATCTGACCTACTCAGGTAGGACTGCCTGGCATTGTAATTACAACCCCTGGGTTACAGAGAGGTTAAAGCTGCCATAACAGAGTACATGGCTGAAAAGAGTGCCTTGGTTATTTTCTGTCAGAGGCAACTCATTAACCCTGTAATTTTATTTAGAATTCCAGCAGGTTAAAACCTGTTTCAGATAGACTGTCCATTGCAGGATTGAATTTTGGTGAACTTGTTCCTTGAACATCAGTTATTCATGAATTAATAACCACAACAAACTTGGTACACAGCTTAGATGCAAGAACATCCGCGATATTCGCACAAGGATTTCCGGCCAAGGAGAAACCAGATAGAGATCATGCAGTTGAATTATGTTGCTGGAGCGTGTGGTTGGATGGCATTTGGTACATTGCTTCTTGTTCACAGAATCACAGAATAGTACAGAGCAGATGAGGCCTTTCGGCCCATCGAGTCTGCACCAACACATAAAACACACCTGACTTGCCTACCATGGTTTAGCTCACTGGGCTAAATCGCTGGCTTTTAAAGCAGACCAAGCAGGCCAGCAGCACGGTTTGATTACCGTACCAGCCTCCCCGGACAGGCGCCGGAATGTGGCGACTAGGGAAGTAACTTCATTGTAGACTACTCGTGACAATGAGCGATTTTCATTTCATTTTTCATTTTTCATCTCGCATTTGTCAGCACTTGGCCCAAAACCTTCTTGTCAGCAATTGCCAGCAATTTCTAAACTACTATCTCCAGACACACTTTCAAACCAGTCAGTTGCTCAGATGATGCCATAATTGTCAGTGTGTTGCGCTTTCGAGTAATATATTTACTTGATTTGTCACATTGTTGATTCATTTATTTGCCGGGACTATATTGACAACTGTTAGCAGCCTCTGTAAAACAATTATGTCTCCCCAGGGTGAGAGGGACAAGCAGAACAAATAAGAGATTTTTCGAAGTCTTGCTGCTAATTTTCCGAGAATGAAAATATTTGAAGCTAATGGGGTGGCATATTTGATCTTCTCATTCACCTGCATTAAAAAGTGTCACAGGTAAAAACTGGCCGGGATTCTCTAGTCCGCCAGCTGTATGTTTCTTAGCCGCTTGTCTTGATGGTGGCGGGATTCTATCTTCCCACCGCTTGTCAGTGGGAATTTCCATTGCAACCACCCCACGCGTGGGTGTGCTGTTGGTGAGAAATTGAATCGCAACGACCAGAGAATCCCACCCCTGCTGATATCTGTAACCTGATTTGCTGCATATGCAATTTGACAGTGTACATCTGCGGATAATACAGAGTTGACTGATAAAACTCCTTTGGTCATGAGAATAGTTTCCAGATAGATTGATGTGACAGTGATCGAATGGTATGCTATGAGCTAATGACAGGAAGATGCAGTGTTCAGATCCTCAAATATTAAACATCTCAATTTGAGGATCTAATTACATAAGAACATAAGAACTAGGAGCAGGAGTAGGCCATCTGGCCCCTCGAGCCTGCTCCGCCATTCAATTAGATCATGGCTGATCTTTTGTGGACTCAGCTCCACTTTCCGGCCCGAACATCATAACCCTTAATCCCTTTATTCTTCAAAAAACTATCTATCTTTACCTTAAAAATATTTAATGAAGGAGCCTCAACTGCTTTACTGGGCAAGGAATTCCATAGATTCACAACCCTTTGGGTGAAGAAGTTCCTCCTAAACTCAGTCCTAAATCTACTTCCCCTTATTTTGAGGCTATGTCCCCTAGTTCTGCTGTCACCCGCCAGTGGAAACAACCTGCCCGCATCTATCCTATCTATTCCCTTCATCATTTTAAATGTTTCTATAAGATCCCCCCTCATCCTTCTAAATTCCAACGAGTACAGTCCCAGTCTACTCAACCTCTCCTCATAATCCAACCCCATCAGCTCTGGGATTAACCTAGTGAATCTCCTCTGCACACCCTCCAGCGCCAGTACGTCCTTTCTCAAGTAAGGAGACCAAAACTGAACACAATACTCCAGGTGTGGCCGCACTAACACCTTATACAATTGCAACATAACCTCCCTAGTCTTAAACTCCATCCCTCTAGCAATGAAGGACAAAATTCCATTTGCCTTCTTAATCACCTGTTGCACTTGTAAACCAACCTTCTGTGACTCATGCACTAGCACACCCAAGTCTCTCTGAACAGCGGCATGCTTTAATATTTTATCGTTTAAATAATAATCCCGTTTGCTGTTATTCCTACCAAAATGGATAACCTCACATTTGTCAACATTGTATTCCATCTGCCAGACCCTAGCCCATTCACTTAACCTATCCAAATCCCTCTGCAGACTTCCAGTATCCTCTGCACTTTTCGCTTTACCACTCATCTTAGTGTCATCTGCAAACTTGGACACATTGCCCTTGGTCCCCAACTCCAAATCATCTATGTAAATTGTGAACAATTGTGGGCCCAACACGGATCCCTGAGGGACACCACTAGCTACTGATTGCCAACCAGTTCTAAAATAAATTCTATCAGTTTAAACATTATGGGTGCGATTTAACAGCCGCGTTGCACTCGGCGAGGGTCCATGGGGCCGGTTAGGTCACATGAGAGTCCCAAATCGGGATCTGGGCCAAGTGGTTTACAATCTAACTGGCCCACTTTCGTTGGCGGGATCCAGATCCCATCTGGACGTGGCGTGAAACTAATTGAGGCCGATTAAGGACAATCTGCATCTCATTAATGAGATGGAAACCTAAACTAACGCCCACCCGTAATTAAACCGGCTCCCCAGTGAGTTGTCCCAAGGGCGCTGATTAGCAGTGGTCCACACAAACTTGGACCAGGTATCACGGCACCTGGGGGATCTCCCAGGCCATTAGAGGCCGCTGGCTCGTCAGGGACAGGGCAAAGTGTCACCCTGGTTCTCCCTTGGCACCTGGGCACCTTGGCACTGCCAGTTTGGCACTATGGAGGTGCCCGAGTGGCACTTTCAGGCTAGCAGGAGCACTGCCATGTGCCAGGGTGGCAGTGCCAGGGTGCCCACATACCAGGGTGGCACAGCCAAAGGTCAAGGCCTGAGGGGAGCCATGCCTACAAAAGGAGGGATGATGGGCTGTTGAAGGGTCAGGGGGAATGGTTGGAATGAAGGGCCACCGGAAGGCTGGGAGATAGGGTGGTGGGGGTGGTGATGAAGAGTGGGGGTCGTGAAAGGGGAGGGGCAAGGGCAGCGTGGGAAGAGGGCCTCTCAGTGACCCCATAGTGGAGTGTGGGGTGAATGCCCATGTGTGTGGGGGTTGACATTTTCCATTGGTGGGGAGTGTGGGGGACCCTCAAGCTCACTTAGAGATCGGAGCACCCTTTCAAAATGGCGGCCTGTGCTCTGAGGAGCTGGTCTGGGCAGCGACGTCAGCTCCCCAGAGATGAATGAAATTCTAAGTGTGGTTAGATAGCAGTGTGGAACTCGTCAACGGAGCCAGGGAGAAACTGCCAGCCAAACCCGTCTGAAATGGTCACATGAAAGCGTGATTCAGTGGCCTCATTACGCTCAGCCTGGTACTGGGTCACATTCCCCAGTGAGTTGGACAGTCTGCCGAGGCCCTCCGTCATGGCTGTCAATGGCTGCGCAATGCCTTGGCTGGGGGTTTGGTGCTTGGCCCGCATAGCGGAGGAAAGTGGCAGAGGCATCATACTGGTTGTGGTGAAGGGCTTATAATGTTTCACAAGTGTCAAACACTACCGCACTCTCCACATGATGCAGCCCCACTCTCCCCACCATCCCCTCACACCCCTCCTAACGCACATTCCCCCACTTACCCCTACCTACCACCCCCCTCCCTGTGCCCTCTCAGTGATCCTCGATGTGCTGCCTATCATGTCCCGTAGGTTTCGATGCACCTGGCATGCGTTCTCTAGGGGCTCTGGGGTCGGAGCACCCCGGCATACTTGACGGTGGCACAGACACAGCCATGCCTCCCTGCTCTGGGTGCTGGCTGCCAGATGTGATGTCATCAGAGGGGTGGAACACAGGGAGTTGGTGGGCACCACCCCAACTCTATGGGATGTGTTTGAGTTGGCACCCGAGCCCCCTCCTCCCTGTAGGTGCCCATAGCGCCCTGGGATTCACTTTGGGATGAAGGAGCAGCTGGATTGAGCCAGCCCTGGCAGCTCCCCAGTGTTTGCACCATGGTGTCAACGCCCTTGGCGATGCTCCTCAGAGACTGGGACATGCCCTGCAGCACTTCAGCCATTCCCACCTTGACTGGGACAAGCTCCGAAGCACCTCGTCATTCCCATGTGAGATCGGGACATGTCCCACAGAACCTCATCAAGGCCAGCCTGGTACTGGATCACATCCCCCAGCGAGTCGGATAGTTTGCCGAGGCCCTCAGCCATGCCTGTCACTGACTGTGCAATGCCTTGGTCATATCCACTCATGCTGCTGACATCATGTACCAGGTTCTCCACACTGCGGTTGCCATCCTAGCAGTGTTGGCCTCGGTGCCACGCATTGCCGGCGACAACACCTGCACCTGTAGCCTCTGGGACTCCTCCAATCAGCTATGGACCCGCTGGAGTGTCACTGATATCTCCCTCTGAATCATAGAATTTACAGTGCCGAAGGAAGCCATTCAGCCCATCAAGTCTGCACTGGCCCTTAGAAAGAGTAAACTACTTAAGCCCAGTCCTCCATCCTATCCCCGTAAACCCAGTAACCCGACCTAACCTTTTGGACACTAAAGGGCAATTTAGCATGGCCAATCCACCTAACATGCACATCTTTGGTCTGTGGGAGGAAACTGGAGCACCCGGAGGAAACACAAGCAGATGCGGGGACAACGTGCAGATTCCACACAGTCACCTGGCGCCAGAATTGATCCTGCGTCCCTGGAGCTGTGAGGGAGCAGTGCTAACCATTGTGCCACCCTCAGTTGCTGTCACGGCCACACCCTAACGTCTGCATCAGCTTCAGGTAACTCTGTTCCAGAGGCTCAGCATCTGACGAGCACCCAGCTGGGTCCTGGGTTCCAGCAGACCTCCGACTGCTGTCTCACCTGGGCGTTCCTGCCTCTGCCTGATGTGCATCAGCAACTCTATAGTGCTCACAGGAAGCCTGTGCACGAACGTTGCCCACCGAGGTGTATGTATCTGCGCTGGTGGAGGGTGGGGATGAGAGTGACTCATCGATGGTGGCATCCTGGGAGCTCTCCTCCAAGGTGGTCAGTAGGGGGACAGTCCCGAAGGGCCGAAGCCATTGGATGGAGGATCTGAGGGAGAATGAACATATGGTCAGTGGGAGGAATGGATCAATGAGTATGGCAATACAAACTCATGTGTGACAGTCCATCTGGGTGAGGCCCAGTGGATCCACTCGGCCCCACCCATGGACTGTCACACATGAGTTTGTATTGCCATACTCATTGACCGCTTTATCCTTGGCCATCTCCGTAACCTCGCCTCAAAGGTGGTGAGGATTCTAAGGTCTGGCAGCCTGCCGCCAGTCTGGGCCCTCTCCCGACAGTTGTGGGGCAGCTTCTCCTGCGGAGGTACAGAGGGGGGATCATTAGCCGCATGCATGATTCAGTGCGGGGGGGATGTTGTTGGAGAGGGTGCTTGGGGTGGGGGGGGGGGGGGGGGGGGGAAGATGGTTTCCAGGAGGGCTTTGGGGAGGGGACAGCATGGGTGGGCCAGAGCAAGGCATGGTACTGGGCGGGGCAGTACCAGACGCAGACTTCATGGGAGTTGGAGGGGCAGGAGCCGGTGCCAACTAATCCGTGTGGCCGGGTGTAGGTCATTGACATTCTTATGGCACTGGCTGCAGGTCAACTTGTTCCCTTGTAGGTTCCATTATATACTGTTCGAGGAAACTATTGCGGATACGTTCTATAAACTCCTCCTCAAGGCTGCCTTGACTGACCTGGTTAACCCAATCGACATGTAGATTATAATCCCCCATGATAACTGCTCTACCATTGCTACATGCATCAGTTATTTCTTTGTTTATTGCCTGCCCCACCATAATGTTACTATTTGGTGGCCTATAGACTACTCCTATCAGTGATTTTTTTCGTCTTACTATTCCTGATTTCCACCCAAATGGATTCAACCTTATCCTCCATAGCACCAATGTCATCCCTTACTATTGCCCGGATGTCATCCTTAAACACGGACCATTATCAGACATGATGGTTTGAGGTATTCCATGTCTTGCAAAGATGTCTCTGCATGCTTTAATAACAGCTGTGGATGTGAGATCATTCAGTTTCATGACTTCTGGAAAGTTTGAATAATATTCTGTGACTAAAATGTAATCTTTGCCATATGAATGAAAGAGGTCGATACGTATTTGCACTCATTGTGGCGTGATGATGTCAAGCTGTTGGAATGTTTCTTTGCACTGTTGACTTTGGTCTTTTTAAAAATAAATTTAGAGTACCCAATTAATTTTTTTCCAATTAAGGAGCAATTTAGCATGTTCAATCTACCTACCTTGCACATCTTAGGGTTGTGGGGGCGAAACCCACGCAATATGAGGGAGAATGTGCAAACTCCACACTTACAATGACCCAGAGCCGGGATCAAACCTGGGACCTCGGCGCCGTGAGGCAGCAGGGCTAACCAACTGCACCACCATGCTGCCCTGACTTTGGTGTTTTTGACAAGTAGAACATGACATGATCATGTCTGTGATATCTTGATTAATACCTGGCCAGTATATAGCTTGCCTCGCTCTTCATTTGCACTTCTCGATGCCGAGATGGCCTTCGTGAAGTTTGCTTAGCATTTCTGACTTTAGACTCTCTGGAATGACAATTCTGTCATGTCGCAGTAGAATACCACCTAATATTGTCAGTTCAGAATGTATACTCTGGTATTGTGGACAATGACCTTTTGACCATCCATTCTGCAAGTGATGGATTACTCTGGTCGAAGTGGCATCCTTCTGTGTCTCTTCACGTATCTGTTGAAGTTTGTGATCGGACTCAGGAAGTAATTCTCTGAAAAGTTGTCGATGAGCATCAATATCATTGATTGATTCTATTGGTGTGATATCAGTGTCAATCGATCGTGACAGAGTGTCAGCTATGATTAACTCTTTACCTGGAGTGTAGATAAGATTAAAATCATATCTGCGCAATTTCATCATCAGTCGTTGTAGTCTAGGTGTCATATCATTAAGATTCTTGTCGATAATGTTGACAAGTGGACAATGGTCTGTTTCCACAGTAAATCTTGGTAAGCCGTACACATAATTATGAAATTTTGTAATTCCAGTAACAAGTTCAAGACACTCTTTTTCAATCTGGGCATACCTGCACTCAGTTGACGTCATTGATCTGGATGCATAGGCGATGGGAACCCAATTATTGTAGTGGTCTTGCTGTAACAAAACTGCACCTATGCCATTCTGACTGGCATCAGTCGAAATGTTCGTGGGCTTGGTCAGGTCAAAGAATGTCAAGCTTGGAGCCTGGATCAGCTGTTGTTTCAGATCTAACCATTCTTTAGTGTGACTCTGAGACCATTGAAAATCAATGTTTTTTTGATGAGCTGTCGTAATGCAGTAGTTCTATTTGAAAGATTTGATATAAATTTTCCGAGGAAATTCACAAATCCAAGAAAGCGTAAGACAATTTTTTTGTCTTTCGGCTGCTGCATTGTTTCAATGGCTTGAATTTTACCATGGCCAGGTTTGATACCATGTGCTGTTATGCTGTCACCAAAAAACTTTAGAAATGAGGTGGCAAACATGCACTTCGATTGGTTGAGCTTTAAACCATACTTATGTATTCTTTTGAAAACTTTTCTGAGTCGTATCATGTGTTCTTCGCTGTCGTAGGCTAGATGATTATGTCATCGACATAAACATGAACACCTTCAATGTTCTCTGTCATTTGCTCTATTGCACGATAAAATATTTCTGATGCAGAAATAATTCCGAAGGATATTTTATTGAAACAATACCTTCCAAATGGTGTTTTGAACGTGCAGAGGAGCTTGCTGGAGTCATCAAGCTGCATCTGCCAAAAACCTTGTGAGGCATCTAATTTGGTGAATATTTTGGCACTGGCCATTTCTGCGGTGATATCCTCTCCTTTAGGTATTGGGTAGTGCTCTCGACGAATATTCCTGTTGAGGTCTTTAGGATCCATACATATCCTTATGTCACCCGATGATTTTTTCACACAGAATAAGGAGCTCACCCAATCTGTTGGTTGCGTCACCTTTGATATTATTCCTTGCGATTGTAGTCTTGTGAGTTCAGCTTTCAATCTCTCTCACAGAGGTTCTGGCCCTCGTCTCGGTGGATGTATCACTGGCTTAGCATCTTTTTTAAGAAGAATTTTATATTGATATGGCAATGTGCCCATGCCATGAAAAACATCAGGGTATTCTTTCACTCTGGATGGCATCTTCTATTGTAGATGTCTCAGAGGTATTCAGGAAGATTCTCTGAATAAGCTGTAAATCTTTACATGCTTGAGCACCCAGTGAAGATTGGTTATCATCCACTATTTCAAATCTGATACTTTTGTGAATGTCCTTGTGGTGGCATTTAGATAACACGAGCCATGCAAAATGATTTGATTGCCATTGTAATTTTATAGTGAACATTCAACATATATATTATTCTTTTTGTCTAGCCGAGTTATTGAAATATAGACGTAGTCTTCCAGTGATGATAAGGTAATTTAATGAGTAATATAAAATAATCTTGTGCGTTATTTTTACTTAATATTGAATGAGTAAAACAAACAAATAACTGTAGATTAAACTATTAAATAAGATAATGCTATACTGATAACTAATAACTTCTCTCTAGCTGACTCCCTTCTGTTCTCTCTGCACTCCTGACACATTCTTCTCTAGGAAAGAGTGGGAAAACCTTTATATAGGTCCTGATAGTGTGGCCATCTGGTATTCAATTGCTTGTACTTGCTTAACGTAGTCTGATCATGTATTACTACATACAGAGATCACTGCAGAGACTGGCCCCAAGATTCGGGACGCAGATTCGGGAGGTTGTTCGATGCCGTGGAGGCCAGGAGGGATATCCTGTTATCCGAGAGACCGGAAGAGTCGGCCACAAGGCAGCCAGAGCATCCTGGGATGAGGTGGCGGCAGCTGTCAGCTCAGGGAGTGTGACCAGGAGGACTCGCCTCCAGTGCATGAAGAAGGTCAACAACCTACGCAGGGGAGCATGAGTGAGTAGACACAAATGCCCCCCAACCCCCGTGAGGGAGCATCCACTCCCCAACTCCCCATGCGACCCCAACCCTCCCTCTATCCCCTCTCCCTCCCCCCTCAACACAACCCCCCAACCTTAGTTTCACACACCCCCTTCACCACTGCGAACCATGCTTGTAGCTAATGATGCCCTCTCTGTGTCCGCTCAGGCAAAGCTCTCCCATAATCGTCGGGAGAGGGCCCAGACTGGCGAACGGGTGCTGGATGATGTGTTAGGCACTCTGGATCCGCGAAGCACACACAGGCCACCAACACTGAAGATGGTTCAATACTTTTATTAACTCTTATAAATTGCTAGACATACTATTACTATGGGTTTACACAATGCGAGATTAGCTAGAGACCTGTGCCTGTCATAACCAGTTGCATCACTCAGTACGTGGTGAGAGTCTGTACTGTAACTGATAAGCTCTTGTGCTTCTGAGAGGCAGCATCCAGAATCAGCGGGAAAAGTGATGCCCTCTGTCTTTATAGTGCGTGTGTTCTAACTGGTGATTGGCTGCGGTGTTTGTGCATGTTGATTGGTCCTAGTGTATGTCCATCAGTGTGTGTGTCTGCACCATGATATACTGGTGTATATTATGACACTGGACTTAAGAATCCTCACCTCCTTCGAGGAGCGGGCCTTGGGGTGACTGGGGTGGCTGAGGACAGAGCGGTCACCCTTGCGGAGGCTGGCAGATGCCGCAGAGATGAGGAACCACCGGGATTCACCTGGAGTACCTGTCAAACGTGAGTTGTTATTGCCTTACTGACTGACCCATCCCTCTCATGGACCACATGTCAATTTGTCCGCAGGTCCTCTACCCGACGGTGCCGGCACATCCCAGGTGGTACCCTCTCCCAATCCCGAGGAAAACACCTTGGAGCAGAGCTCCGAGGATGAAACCGTAGTCGCGGCCCAGCTGTCATCCCCACCCTCCACCAGCACAGATACACACACCTTGGTGGGACATGTCAGTGGACAGACATATGGGGCACAATCTGGTGAGCACCACACTGCTGATGATGTACATAAGGTGAAGGCAGGAACCCCCAGGCGGCACAGCAGTCGGAGGGCTGCTGGATCCCAGGACCTAGATGGGTCTCAGCCTGATGCTGAGCCTGTGGATATACTTGGAATATACCTGGGGCTTATGGAGGTGATGGGGAGAAGCTCGGACATTCAGAGGGAGATGTCAGTGTCACTTCAGCAGGTCCATATCCGACTGGAGGAGTCCCAGAGGTTACGGGTGCAGGAGATGGCACCGGCAATGAGTGGCACCGAGGCCAACATTGCTAGGGTGGCGACCACAGTGGAGAGCCTGATGCACGACATCAGCACCATTAGTGAAGGTGTCCAAGGCATCTCACAGTCAGTCACTACCATGGCTGAGGGCCTCGGCAGAATGTCCGACTCATTGGAGAATGTCACCCAGTCCCAGGCTAACCTTGATGAGATTCTGTGGGATTCTTCCTGCTCTCAGATGGGCATGGTCGAGGCGCAGTGGAGCTTGTCCCAGTTGCAGGTGGGCATTGCCGAGATGCTGCAGAGCACGTCCCAGTCACTAAGGAGCATCGCCAAGGGCGTCGACACCATGGTGAAGACCTTGGAAAATGTCAGGGCTGGCAGAGCCAGAAGATGCAGGGGCAGACGGGGATAAAACCAGCTGCTCCTCCACCCCAAGGTGAACCCCAGGGCCCTATGGGCACTGACAGTGAGGGGAGGTTCTTCCGCAATGCGGGCTGACATCTGAGTCCTTTGCCCATCTCTCCAGGCATTACCCCACTCCTCAGCTTCAGCCGAGGACATATCTCCAGAGTTGTTTCCCAGCCCCTGGGTGTTCGGATGTTGGCTGCTGCATGTATGGTGTTGCCACCCATAGGTTTCAAGCACAGTGTTTAGGTACCAATGTGTGATTGGGATGCTAGGCATTGACTCCTACATGTTAAATGGCCCGCCCACCCATAGGAATCCACTTGGGATGTGTGAAGTGCTCACTTAACCCCAATTGCCAATTCACTATCAGCAATGGCCTTCAGCTGCAGGGCTCGGCAATCGGTAGGAGTTATGGGTAATCAATGGGGCAGAATGAGGGTGGGGCTCAGAATGAGTAAATGATCCAGGAATTGACATGGTGGTGCCGTGAGCAGTTGCTCTCCGGTTTCCCACCAGCGTGCTCCCCACCTTCCTATGATGGCCCACCCCTGTGGAGGGTCCCCTACCCCAAGCTGAGGGTCCCTCACCCTCCGCTGAGCACTGGACTGGCAATCCCAGCACCCCGGGCTCTTTGCCTGTGACCAAAGATGGCTACTCAGCTCCTCAGCTCCCCACAGAAGCCCTTCTGCCAGGTTTTTGTAAAGGAGTACTAATCGGCGCCAGTGTGACCACTTGCTGGGGAGGCCAGTGAATGATAAGAGGCCATTGGATATGGGGTGACTCTCGTTAATTGTATGGAAATTGGGCTTAAGTTGTGACAATTGGTTTCTCGCCTTGCAAGACCCAGATTTCGCTATGAGAGCGGGGCGGTTGCATCACAAATTGTCTGGCTCCTGTCGCGGTTCTCGCTTTTGGTCTTCCCGCTATTCACCGGCCTCGTTTTGCTTGAATGATAGCGCAATGAGGCCAGGAGATCACGCGCTAAGTGTCATTGAATAGTGGTGGGGAACGCATTGGCAGAACCAATGGAAAATTCCCGGGGGTTTAGGAATTAGCTGACAGTTAACCAGTTGTATTTGCTGCATATTTCATTACAGTTCTTGTAATAAATAAAAAGTAATTGGGCTATAATCTCCATCCCACCGGGCCAGATTTCTGATTCAGCACACCGGCGGGATGCTCCATTTTGCCGGCTGGTCAATGGGGTTTCCCATTGTGGGGCAGCCCCACACCAGCGGGAAACCCCTGGGCTGCCGGCAAAATGGAGCATCCCGACGGCGGAGAATCCAGCCCATTGTGTTTAAAGTTACAAACTTAAGCCATTGGACCCAACATCACAGAGGGGTGGGAGAGACGGCTGTCCTATTGGTACCCTAAAATCTAGCCCATAATTGCCTTTTTCATGTACAACTTAACAGAGCTGCGCTGTGCAGGCTACGTCTTGCTCTCTTCTGGGATTCGCTCCTCTCCTTAACAGACCTTGAATATTTGTTGTCTTTCAAAACTTGCAAGCTGCAGTTTGAAGTGTTCATTAAGTGCGTGCCGCAATTTTGTTAAATTCAAATGGACCCTGAATCTGAAAACGGCCCGATCCCCCAGATGGTGCAAGTTTAAGCAGGCGACGCACGGATAATGTCAACTTGTCCCCGTTTTGGGAGAATGTTTCAAATTAGCTGCGTAAATTCTAATTATCACTTTGGTTTAGATTGTGATGGAAACACAAAGGAAAAAGGATCTGGAGCAAAATCATTCAAATGTAATTTATCCACAATGTTTTAATTTCATTTAATTTAAAAGCATTCCTTAAAGATAACCTCAAGGATGGATTCAATTTAAGCGAGATATTAAAGTGCATGGAAGTAATTACTGGCATTCAGATTGTGAGATGCCAATCAGTTTTGAGACCATGGTTTGGGAAAATGTACTTTCTGTGGTAACTGGAGTTATAATGGGACCAGAATAAACTCAAAACAGTGTGAGGCAACAATGTGGGATTGGTATTTTCCTGAGTTGCATTCGTGAAAATTCAGATGAAGTTTTTGAAAGTGACAGTATAACTGCAGCTTCAATTGGAATTATTATTTCACTTTTAATGAAGGGAATGGACTAACAATTAAAAACTCACATTCGAAAAGTTTCCAGACAAGAAAGGATGCCAGGGGGCAGGATAACGAATTCAGGAAGCACTGCCAACATCCTGTGGCTTTGGGAAGTGTGCACAATAATGTTTAATGATCTTACTATGACAGGAAAATACATAAACCTGCAAGCTGCCTTTCATAGAATCATAGAATTTACAGTGCAGAAGGAGGCCATTTGACCGATCAGATCTGCACCAGCCCTTGGAAAGAACAGCCCATTTAAGCCCATGCCTCCAACCTATCCCGCTAACCAAATTGCCCCACCTAACCTTTTGGACACAAAGGATCAATTTAGAATGGCCAATCAACCTAACCTGCAGATCTAAGGATTGTGGGAGGAAACCGGAGGAAGCCCCCCCCCCCCCCCCCCCAGATCGCGGCCATCGCTGATTGGTGGACCCGATCGGAACCCTGGCCGTCCTGGAGGCTCCCCGCCCCGGTGACGGATCCCCCCACCAGGGACTGGGTCTGCAGCTGACACTCCGAGTGCCTGCCGGGTGGAATCATGAGGGAACCACGCCGGCAGGAACTTGGCCTGCTGCCGGCTGAGAATCGCCCCGTTCACCCCGCCTCTTTCAATGGCCCCCGACTGGCGTCACTTGGACGCGCTCGCACGACTGGCGCCGATTCTCCAGTCCGCGGAGAATCGCGGGAAGACATTGGACCCGATCGTGGGTCTGACGCCCCATTCTCTGCCACCACGCCAAGCGCGATTTCAGTGAGGATACTCGGAGAATTCCGGCCCCATTCCTGACTTTGTGTGAATAAAGTGGCTTCCACCACATCTGATCTGGATGACACTTCAGTAGCTATCACTTCTTCTTTCTGCTGAGTATTTCTGCACTTCAAACATATATTGCATGTAGATATCAAGGCCTGAATTTTATCTGTGAGAAGTCGACGTGTTGCGGAAGTAGATGTGAAACCCGTCACTGCCTAAGATCACGTAATTAAAACGTTACAAAGCTGGTTTGCCAATGAAGGCCCGCCAACCTTGTAATGTGTCAGGCAGTTGAGCTCACACTGAGCAGGTGCCAGGTCCAATGAGGGCCAGAATGGGGGGAGATGGGGGGAATTAAAACCAGATGAACAGCTCCTTGAAGGCTGCCAGGATTCGTGAGGGATGTTGCAGGAGTTTAATTCAACAATTGCAAGGAGTTTCGTGAACAGTAATGGCATCTGCATCAAGAGATCATAGAAGGCGCGTGGGCAACTCGGGTGGGCTAAGTGCCCTTAGATTCATAATAATAATAATCTTATTGTCACAAGTAGGCTTACATTAACACTGCAATGAAGTTACTGTGAAAATCCCCAAGTCGCCACAAAGAGGGAGAATTCAGAATGTCCAATTCATCTAACAAGTACGTCTTTCAAGACGAGTGGGAGGAATCTGGAGCACCCGGAGGATACCCATGCAGACATGGGGAGAACGTGCAGACTCTGCACATGCAGTGAACCAAACCGGGAATTGAACCTTCGACCCTGGCGCTGTGAAGCAACAGTGCTACCATGCCACCCACCGATGACTGCCTGGGTGACCTAGTGCAGGAGGTCAGTGTCAGATGGTACATTATGATGCCCAGGAACGGCAAGAGAAGTCCGCTCCACTTGACAAAAAAGACCTGGATGCAGGTAAATACCCACGTCAGTGGGCACGCACCTGGCTTCAGTGCCAGAGTTTCAATGATCTTCCACAGATGGCAAGGATAAGTGCAGAGATGGCATGGAGGTGTAGTTGTAGCTCCTGTGTACTAAGGGTCTGAATATGTATGCCAACTGGTACTGAAGCCTGCCCTGCCAAGGCTAGACCTTCAGCAAAATAAGCCTCAGTGCATTACAGGGGGAACAGTGCCCAGTGAAATGTTCCGCTTAATTACCAGGTGTAGGAAGGGAACTTCTAGAATGAGACTTTCTATTGTTCCCTGTCAGAAGAATCATAGAATCCCTGTAGTGCAGAAGAAGGCCATTGGGCCCATCAATTCAGCACCGACCCACTGAAAGAGCACCCCACCCAGGCACACTTCCCCCACCCTATCCCAGTAACCCCACCTAACCTGCACATCTTTCAACAATAAGGGGCAATTTAGCATGGCCAATCTACCTAACCTGCACAACTTTGTAGGATAAAACTGGGGCACCCGGAGGAAACCCATGCAGGAGACAAAACACAACACAGCAAAGAGCCGCCAGACAAGCGGGGGATTCCCAAATCTCTGGTGCTCACAAAGAATGAAAGTGACGCTCTTGAGCTGGAGTTCGACCGGCCTGCTCCCTCCTCTGGTCTTGGTGAGACCGGGGTCTGGGATGAGGGTAAGAATGAAGGTTCAAGATGCATGTTCCATGGGTATGGGAACATCACAGGCTCCTCTTATCAGAAAATGAGCTGTCCCATTGAAGCTCCAATGCAGATGTCACCATGCAGCATTTTTCCAATGTCTCAGCCGGTCACCCAGCATGCGTAGTGACGGTGATGATTGAATTCACTCCCCAGTCAGGCAGCCAGGAAGACATCTCTTCTTCATCTGCGTCACACTGTTTCTCGGAACCAGTTACCTGTGCAGATACTCACATGTCAGTGAGCATTAAGTCATTGTCTCTGTGGGCAATGCACAGTGGTGTGGGCACATAACACTCATGCGAGGAGATGTGTCTGAGGGTACTGACAATGGGAGCCCTGAGTCCGAGGCAGATGTTGAGCCTTTGGAGATGTCCATCATGTGACAGATTCTGAATATCCAGCAGGATGTGCTGGGAGATTTGGCGGAGATCCATGAGGGTCCGCATGCCATGGACTCAAATTGTGGAGGAGCACTGCATCAACCCTGAGCACCAAGCACCAGCCTCCTCCATTGGGAGAGTTGTGATTCTCATGGAGAGGTAGCTGTCATCTTTGTGGTCTCCTCTCAAGGTGCTATGGACAAGGGCAACAGCTCCTTTTCACGTTTTTCAGTGTCCACTCCATCTGATAGAATCATAGAAACCCTACAGCACAGAAAAAAGTAACTTGGCCCATCAAGTCCACACTGACCCTTCGAAAGAGCATCCTACCTAGGCCTTATCCCCGTAACCCCATGTAACCTTTGGACACGAAGGGGCAATTTAGCATGTTTAATCTCCCTAACCTACACATCTTTGGATGATACTGTGAAGAATGAAGAATGCCCAGCCATGGGGTCAGATGCTTCCTCCCAATTGGAGATAACTCAGGTAGTGGCAGCCAGATGGTAGCCACCAAGGTCATCACAGTGACTAGGACAACATAGACAGACTGCCTCCTATGCCACTACCAGTGAGGGGTGGTGGTGGTGGGGGGGGGGGGGGGGGGGGGGGGGGGGGGTTGAGGGAGGGAATGGGCAGGGAGTGGGAAGTGGAGGGGAAATATTGGCTCCAAGACACAGCACCCGGAGATGTAAGTTAAGGCACCTTGAGCACAGCAGGGGCATGTCATGGATGACATTATTTGCATTTATTATTTAGAAATTTCTGTTCGGTATGGAAAATTTGTAAGCTCTTTTTATATTAATGTGAAGTGACATAAACATTTTCTTTACTTCAGTGGGCTGAGTTGGCTATATGCTTTGAATACTGGCCAGACCAGATGTTGCACAGACTTGTACCTGTAGGGCACTGTGTAGCACTGGAGTTCTTGGTTGGGTTCCCATTGAAATATATTTTGCAAAAGAAGACAGTGCCATTGGACCAAATAAACCTTGGTGCCTTTGATGCCTCATTGAAGGTTTGCAGAATCAAAGAATCCCTCATGTCTCTGCTCCTCTGAATGTTCTTGTCATCTGCCTCAATGTCCTCATACTGTGCTTTCCCAAGCTCATCCCCTAATGCTTCACTAGAGTCATCTTTCCTGGCCTGTAGAGCTATCTCACCTCCTCAGTAACCACTTGTTCCCACCTTATCATACGTTTTGCAGGGTGCAGCTTGTGATGACCAAGAGGGGACATGCTGCAATGCTCCTCTGGATCGGCCCAGGCACCTGAATTGCATCTTGAGAAGCCCAATGGTCCTCTCCACCATCACCCTTATCTCTCCTTAGCCTCAATTCATGGGTGACAGCGTGGGGTTATGAGCCACCTCATGCTTTACAAATCTACTGGAGTTTTTTGAAGATGTAGCCAGTAAAATAGATAAGGGAGAACTAGTGGATGTGGTGTATTTGGACTTTCAGAAAGCTTTTGATAAAGTCCCACGTAAGAGGTTACTGGGCAAAATCAAAGCACATGGAATGGGGCAATTTTTCGGCAGGGATCAAGAATTGGTTAACAGACAGGAAACAGAGTGTGGGAATAAATAGATCTCTTTCTGAGTGGGAGGCAATGACTAGTGGGGTACCACAGGGATCAGTGCTTGGGCCCCAGCTGTTTATGATATATATAAACCTGGATGAAGGAGCCGAAAGTAACATTTTCAAGTCTGCTGATGACACAAAACTGGGCAGAATTGTGAGCTGTGAGGAGGATGCAAGGAGGCTTCAAGGTGATTTAGACAAACACATGGCGGAAGCAGCACAACACTGCTAAATATCAAGTTAAACACTGGTATGAAAAACAGAAAGAGAAAAGAGTATTATTTAAATGGAGATACATTGGGACGTGGGTGTACAAAGGGATACGGGTGTCCTTGTACACCAATGAAAATGGAGAGGCAGGTGCAGCAGGCAATTAGGAAGTCAAATTGTATGTTGGCCTTCATTGAAAAGGATTTGAGTTCAGAAGGATTTCTTACTGCAGTTATACAGGGCCTTGGTGAAACCATACCTGGAGTGTTGCCTGCAGTTTTGTCTCCCTACCTAAGAAAGGATATACTTGCCATAGAGGGAGTTCAGCAAAGGTTCGCAAGGCTGATACAAGGGTTGGCGGGACTGTCTTATGAGGAGAGATTGGTTGGAGAGGGCCTCTATTCAACAAAGTTTAGAAGGATGAGAGGAGATCTAATTAAATTCTAACAGGACTGGACCGAGGAGATGCAGGGAGGATGTTTTCCCCAGTGGGGGAATCTAAAACCAGGATACGCAGACTCAGGCTACAAGGTAGACCATTTGGGACTGAGATGAAGTAAAATGTCTTCATTCAAAGGATAATGAACCAATTGAATTCTCTATCACAAAAGGTTGTGGAGGACAAGTCACGGAAAGTATTTGAGAATGAGACAGATTTCTTTTAGATTTTCATGGCATCCAGGGGAATGGGGAGAAAGTGGGAACGTGGCAGTGAGATTGAGGACCAGCCATGTTTATATTGAATGGCAGAGCAGGCTCGAAGGGCCAAATGGAACATAGAACATACAGTGCAGAAGGAGGCCATTTGGCCCATCTAGTCTGCACCAGCCCACTAAAGCCCTCACTTCCACCCTACCCCCATGACCCAATAACCCCTCCTAACCTTTTTGGTCACTAAGGACAATTTATCGTGGCCAATCCACCGAGGGAAGAAACCGGAGGAAACCCATGCAGGCACGGGGAGAATGTGCAGACTCCGCACAGACAGTGACCCAGCGGAGAATCGAACCTGGAACCCTGGCGTTGTGAACCAAAGTGCTATCCACTTGTGCTACCGTGTTGCTCAAATGGCTTATTCCTACTCCTAGTTTCTATGTTTCTATGTTTCCAAGGATAGCCCTTGTCACCCAGCAAACATTCATCCAATTGTGCAGGAACCAAGATCAGCCTTGGTACCTCTGAGTGCTACAAAATGTAAGAATTGTATGAGCTGTCTGGGTGATGAGCAGAAATGTGGAGAATCTATGTCCTGTGGTCACAGACATATCTGCTCAATGAGTGGAACCCCTTTCTGTTAGGAAAACTCCCAGATCACTTGCTGGCACCTTGATGGCCACATGAGTGCAATCCATTACACCGTGGCTGTGAGAAAGCCCAGCCATCGACGCAAAGTCTCATCCTCTCTCTGCCTGGCTGCCCTTATTTGTCCAGTTGTGGATGAACGTGTGGATGTGTCTAAAGATGGTTTCAGTCGCTAGCTTGGCACAACATTATGCAGCTGATTGCGAGACACCGCACAGATCCTCCATTGAGCTCTGAAAAAAACTGGAGGCATAGAAGTTGAGCACCTCTAGGACTTTCAAAGCCCCGAGCATGTATTGACTGCCCATGCAGTTGGAGGCGATTTCAGGCCCTGTCATGGTGCATATTTCTATCACTGTCTCCCTGGAAAGGCACAGCCCCCTGCAGCACTGGACCTCTGACATCTGGAGGTCATTGGTGCTCTGCCTATCTCCTCTCGTTTCGGGGTAGTGACGTCGTCTCCCACCTTGGCCTTCCTGCCTGCCGTGCACCAACTAAGCCTGTGCCTCTTCAATTAATGGTCTTTCCTTGAGACCAGTCCATGCTCATGTTCCTCCTCTCTGTCCTGCCCCTCTCTTCCTCTTCAGAGGAGGTCCCACCACCAGAATACACTATCCCCATTGGATCAGATGCAGAGGACCAGTGCCTTGCAAATGAGGGATCGCTATGCTCCAATCCTCAGGAAAACCTTCCAGGGAAATCCTGAAATGCTGAAAGACAGGTTTCAAAGGCTGAAGAATTACAAGGAAGGTCAAGGGAGACTCTGGACTTGCACAGTGATGAACTTGCAACGACAGAGAAAGTGCTGCTGCTCCAGGGGAATTTAATCCCGGCCTTGGATGAGGGAATGCAAAAAGCGTGATTAGCATCCATCCGTTTTACCTGTGCGAACACGGATAGCGTGAAATTGCTGTCTATTGGATTGTTAATGGCCTTAACTGCTGCTTTAACTGTCAGCCGGTGTGCATCTGATTTTCACACTATGCCTGTCGACCTCAAAATCGCACGTGTGCACATTGACGCAGGAAGCGTGACTGACACCATATGACAAAATTTTACATTTGGCCGGGTTGATCGTGTGCTTGACCCCCAAAAGTAAAAGTCTGGCCATTCCTTTGACGTCTCGGTAGATGCCTATCGAGCACACCGTTTATCTGGTTCTGAGATTACACTTCTAGTGCTATGCTCACGAGCTGATGGATCTTTGTACCTCGATCTTTTATCTTATGTCTCTCCTGTGACGACAACTGAGTTAGGGCATCTACCAGCATCATTTCTCCTCCTGGATTGTATTTCTAAGTGAAATCATAAATCTAAAGTCTCAAAGATAACCTCTGTAGTCTCTCTGGTGCTCTACACAATTTCCTCTTGTGGATCTGTTCCAGTGGATGATGATCACTCTCCATTATGAACTTTCTCCCATAGGGAAATGTGTGGAATTTCTCACATTCATATTTCACTGCCAATCGCTCTCTTTTTATGTTGATCGAATAACCCTCATCAGGCCCACAGGGACTCCCAATTGATCCCCCCATGGGGTTCATGGAATACAAGCTTCCCTGCTGATTGGCTGAGACCATCAACTCTTAACTCTAGAATCAACTCTTAAAAGCAGGTCTGGATTGGAACTGGCATGACCGGTAGTCCCGGTTGGGATCTATGAACTGTATGTCGTGTTGCGCCCTTTTATTTAGGCTAAAAATAAACGGCCGTTTTGATTCAGAACCCCACCCCCCCCCCCCCCCCCCCCCCCCCCCCGAGGACCCCGGAGGCCGCCCACGCAGCCAGGTCCTGCCGCCAAATACCTGGTGTATAGTTGACATATCTGGTTCCAATTGATTAGATCTTTGGATACGAATGCTATTGATTTTCCCTCTTGTAGCAGGGCCGCTCCCAGGCCTTTTGTAGAAGTATCTATTTGCAGAGTGACAGCTTTTTTTCTGTTGTAGTCTAACAGACTTGTCTCCTTGCACACTGTTGCAATCCCCTGTGATTCTGACCACTGGTACTCAGCATCTTCTCTCATCAGCTCCCATTGATTGCTGTGTGCTCTGACTTATGGGGCGGGATTCTCCCCTACCCGGCGGGGCGGGGGGTCCCGGAAGTGAAGAGTGGCATGAACCACTCCGGCGTCGGGCTGCCCCAAAGGTGCAACCGGCGCGGAAGGGCCTCTGCAAGCTGGTGCGAGTTGGCGCATGCGCGGGAGCACCAGCATGTGCTGGCGTCATCCCAGCGCATGTGCAGAGGACTTCATCTCTGCACCGGCCATTGCAGACCGGTACAGCCGCCGGTGCGGAAGAATAGAGTGCTCGCACGGCACAGGCCCGCCCGCGGATCGGTGGGCCCCGATCGTGAGCCAGGCCACCGTGGGTGCATCTCCCGGGGCCAGATCCCCCCCACCCCCCCCCCCCCCCGCCTGCTCCCCCCCCCCCCCCCCCCCCCCCCCCCGAGGACCCCGGAGGCCGCCCACGCAGCCAGTTCCTGCCGCCAAATACCTGGTGTATTTTAAGCCAGTGGGACCCGGCGAAAACGGGCGGCCACTCAGCTCATCACGAGCCAGAGAATCGACGGGGGGGGCGCTTCTAGTGGCCGCCGACTGCACAGCATGATTCCTGCCCCCACCAAATCTCTGGTGCCGGAGAATTCAGCAGCCGGCGGGGGCGGGATTCACGCCGCCGCCTCCCCCCCCCCCCCCCCCCGGCGATTCTCTGACCCGGCTGGGGGGGGGTCGGAGAATCCTGCCCGTGATGTATGAATAAACTCATGTACTGGATCAAACCAAGGAAATATCTCAACTCTTTGTTGCCTGTTGGAGCTTCCGTTTCCGAGATAGCTGTGACATTTTCAGAACTTGCTTGACTCTGTCAGGTGTATACGCCTTTCTGAAAAACTATCGTCTTCACAATGAATTTGTCTGCATTCCAGCTTTCCTGCTTCCATCTACAGCATCATATATCTGGATATCATCAGATATGCCGACTGATTCTCCATGTCTGGTTTAGTACAGCTGCCTTGTAATGCAGAACAAGGCCAGCAGTGCAGGTTCAATTCCCCTACCGGCCTCCCCGAACAGGCGGCGGAATGTGGCGACTAGGGGATTTTCACAGTAACTTCATTAAAGCCTACTCGTGACAATAAGCTATTATTATTATGTCCCCTGCATAGTTTGTATATTTTCGCCTGGAACACATACTCGCTCAGTTTAAGGCCAAAAGGTAGTTGCAAGGATTTGTGCTGTCCAAAGGGTGGGTAATATTGTCAACAATGAAGACTTGTTAAGATTTGTGTTCCAGTGACCACTTTTGGCTTTTAGCTTGTTAAAAACATATATTTCCAACCAGGGTTTGTGCAATCTCTTCCGGTAATGAAATAGGATAGTGATTCCTCTTTATGGTTTGATTCAGGATCCAGGAAAATCCATAGTCATCTGTTTGGCTTCTCTCTCAACATGATGGAATTTACCCAATCAATGGGCTCTGTCACTCTGGCGATCTCTTTCTTTCTTCACCTCTTGGAGCTCTCAATCTAGCTCTCCTTTTAGTTCTATTGGTACTTTACCTGAGGATGAATCCCTGATTTCTTCACTGGGTCAGTAGTGATGTGATAATCAGAATTTTCAAAGCATCTCACTATCTCATATGTACTGGATCATCTTTACTTCTGATTGGATGGGGCTTTTCAATGGGTGCACCACCTTCAGCACTCAGTTCTGCCTCCTTTACCATATGGTTTATTGAAATAAACATAACCGCTCAGCCCCAGGATCATCTGTTTCAGTGACACACAATATTGCTTCTTTTTTATTTTTTTGATTAGAGTTTTTCTATTTTTCAAAAATAATGCAACTAATCCTCAGGATTGGTATAACGCAGCTTAAGTACCTCAGCCTCCATGAATGCAGAGAAAGACAGGAGAACAATAAAACAGTTGATTTAGCTTAGTCATTTAACTTGTTGACTCCATATGTATCAGTAGATGAACTAGAGAATGAGGGAGAAGAGGATAAAGCCATGAAAACATAGCAAAATGGTGGACACCTTCACATGTAGCGAATGCTCAGGATAAGATATTTGCGCCATGTTCGGACATGCACCAAACCGTATCTCCCCCAACTCCAATCATACCGGAGTCATCCATAACATATTATGACGTCCTTTTCTTGGATATAAGACCGACATGGCTGTATCTTTGCAGAAACCAGTCAGAGATTCTTTAAACCCAAAATAACAAAGAAACAATTACAGAAATAATTTGCGAGGACATTAGTTCTGAAAGGATATTTTACATATAACCTCAAAACGCAACAAATCCCAAAAATCCAGCACAGTATAGAGCGATCGTCATTTATACAGAGAAGACCAGCAAATAGTCATTCAGTTGCTTCAAATTGTAACCATTGCGGTCGTCATCACATTGACAGTGACAGGATGAAAAGACACTAGCAAGAGCATAAGATCTCAGGATAACAGGATACCAGAATATAGCCATGGAGTACATGATCCTCTGGGGTACACCCCTCATCATAAAACAAAAATGGAGAAAGCTGCTCAATTAAAACCTCACTCAGCTTCCCAAGTAATCCAGGCAAAGAAGGAACGTCACAAGCAAAGAGGATCGACAGGATACCACCCTCAGTACAAGACATGGCTTGGCATAGTATACTCTTGTAGACAGGAGTCAGTAAATCAAGGATATCTCCACCATGACGAGACCTCAACCGACCTCACTCCTCTCCAGCTGCATCAGAGGCACCACTCCCGTTCCATCGACACTAGAACATTTAAACCATTCTCCAGAGGCATTTCCACCATTAAGGAGAAGAAGTATCATCAAGACACCCACCAAGTGGTCGTCTCGAGAGGGGTACAATCAACACGCTAAGAGAAACCCCCTGAGATACAAGATATCAAATTGGAGCCAGTATCAGCACTCTTCTTACCCAAGTCAGGAAAGGAAATCCCACCCAGAGAGAAACACCAGGATTAGCCAAACAGCACCCAACAAGGTCCACTAACGTACACCATCGCTAAAAGGATACCAGGAGCAGAACAGTGTCGCCTCACAAACAACAGGACAGTGTCTCCCCACGGGAGCCCAGGCCTCAAAAAGGAGGACAATCTGGAAATCTCTCTATAAGACCTCTTGAAGGAGGGCACCTAACTCCCTCACCCAGCCTACCCTCCAACTGAAGAATCAACAACGTTGATTCACAGCACTGAAACTCACACTCAGACCCTGCAACCCGCAGGCTACCACCACCCCAATGAAATTCTGTGTCAAGAAGGAGAATAGGCCAGGAGTCCCTAAAAAGGGATAACTCTGGGAAGGGTCACCTACTCCAACACCCAACACACACTCCTCCCAATCCAGGTAAACACAGTTATTACTGCCCTAATCTACCCAATCAAGTAACTTCTGCCACTACCTTTCAGAAAACCAAGTTTACTAGATTTGATTATATTCAGCTTTCCTAAATAATTAGCTATTTCCTCTTTGATTATTGACTCCAGCATCTTGCCAATAATAGATGTTAAACTAATTGGTCTATAGTTCCCTGTCTTCTGCAGGGAATGTAGTTAATGTCACAGAAGCATTATGGAACAAAATTTGATACTGAGTCACATAAAGAGTTATGAGGCCAGGTGATCAAAAGCTTACTCAAACACTTGTGTTTTATGGAGTCTCTTAAAGAGAGATGTGAGGTGGAGAGATAGAGGGAGGAATTCCAGAGTTTAAGGTCCAGGCAGCTGAAGGCCAATGGTGGAGAGATTAAAATCAGGAATGTTAAATAGGTCAGAGCCATAAGGTCCGTTCTCACATTGGTACCAGAATTCTCTTCCCAGTAGGAGTAGCTCAGGCTGAACAGAAGCAAAATAAAAGGGATACGTTATTTGTGCCCCAAGCCTGCTCCACTATTCAATAAGATCATGGCTGACCTGATTGTGACCTCAACACCACTTTCCTGCCTGTCTTCCCATGACCCGTGACTCCCTTGTTGGTCAAACATTTGTCCAGCTCAGCCTTGAATATAGTCAATGAACCAGTCTCCACTGCTCTTTGTGGAAGAGAACTCCCCAAACTAATAACCTTCTGAGAGAAGAAATTCCCCTTCATTTCTATCTTAACTAAGAGACACCAGGGCAGGATTCAGCGACCGTGTTGTACCCGCCGCGGACTGGGACGCACAGGGTGAATAGCGGGAGAGGGCAAAATCGAGGTTTACGCCAGGCACCAAATTGTTTGATTCAACCAGTCCTGATGGCGAGTTCCAGATCACAGCTGAAGGCTATTTCAAATGAAGAATTAGTCTTTAGTTGTGAGAGCACTTCACTCACCTCAACTCTCAGGTGCCTCCTCGAGGGCACACGTACCATGCCTCATAGGATGATTAGAGCACTGCATGTCCAGCAACCTTTGATGTCTGAACAGTGTGCCTGAATTCTCGGAGCATCAGCACCATAGAGGCAGCTGTCAACAATCGAAGACTAAAGACCAGAACTTCAACACTCTGGATCCTATCGTAACCAAATGTGAAATGCGTGGATGAGCGAGGGCAGCTGAGCATGTCCTCCCTAATGTTCCCAGCAGAGATCTGTGGCCTAGGGTATTGGGGCTCCTCATGTGGCTGGGATGAGTGTGCAGAGCAAGGTTTGCCAGCACATCTGGCTGGCTGGATGGCACTGAGAGAAGGCGGGGTAGTCATGGTAAGGGTGAGGGAGACTTGATGAAATTGGTGAAGCCCTAACTGGTTGTTGGACTTTCTCCTTCTCCAATTCCTTCCAATTACATCAATGTTTGCTCGAGTTGATCCCATGGAGGCTACCCTCGTGATGCATGTGGCAGCTGAGATGGGCAGATGTCATAAAAGGCAACAGTGACAACGCAGGCTGGAGGTGGCATCCCATGTGCAGGGGGTCACTACACACCACAAAGAACCGGCTGCCTATCAGGCTGAGGGAGGATTCAGAAGGGGAAACCGGCAATGGCTCAAGATGCACAGGTGTCGGTCATTCAATTAGCTTATGGACACCAGCAGAGATTCCCACAGGAAAGGTGGGAATTAATTTATCCACAGTAAGGTTCCACAAATAGCAAAATTGTCGGATTTGAGTGATTTAGTTGAGGGATTATTGTTGGCCAGTACAGCAGTGGGAATAGCTCCACTCTACTATTTCAAATCCTCGCAGACTTGGCACCCCATGGAGTTAGAGGACTCCCGTTCCTGGTGGATGAAAGTCACTGCAGCCCTAAACTTCTATGCAATTGGTTCATTCCAGGGCTCGAGTGGGGACCTGTGTGGCATGTCCACTTCAGCCCACAGACAGGTGCCTCCAGGAGGTGACAGTTGCTCTTTCTGCCCGGGCATAAGGCTGTACGAATTGGACCAGGCCCACCATGATGCCCAGATTGCAGGATTTGCTGCCATTGCCCAAGATGCCCAAAGTCCAAAGGGTGATCGGTGGCATGTATGTCACTCTGTGAGCACAGGGGCATCAAGGAGTGCCCTGTATTAACAGGAAGATGTTCCACTCCCTGAATGTTCAGATCATGTGCGACTCCAAAACATGCACGTGTGTGTCCACTATTCAGGAAGCATGCATAATAGCTACATCCTGGGGCACTCAGAGATCCCTGGTGTCCTTTTAGACCACTGCAGGATGATGTGTTGGCTCTTGGGGGTGACAAGGAATACCCGCCAAGGTCATGACTGATGATGTTGATGTGGAGACCTGAGACTGATGCGAAGACCCAAAACAATGAAGCTCATGTTGCGAACTGTGCTGTCATTGAGCGGTGCATCGGCTGCTCAAGATGCGGTTCCAAATCCTTGACCACTTGGGTAGTGCCTTGAAGTACAGCCCTAGAGGGTCTCACACTTTGTGATGATCTGCTGTGCCCTCCACAATCTGGCACAGCAGTGTGGAGACATGCTGCAGGAGGAGGAGGTGAAGTTGGAGGAGGCACGGGGCATGGGGCTTCATCTGAGGAGGAGGGTGAGGCGTATTAAGAGGGGTCGGGTAACGAGCCCAAGGAGGAGCTGAAAGATGGAGGACAAGCGGCGGCAGACGTCCAACATGCCTGGAGGATGATGGAGGCACTCATCATCTTCAGATTCTCCTAGGATGAGGCTGTGTCTGTCACCTCAACATCCCTCCCCATTTCCCTCTCCCCCCCACACCCCTCTCTACACCATTTCCCTTGCAACCCCCCCACCCCCCTTCTGTCTCCCCAATCTTCCTCCCCCTCCCCCCCCCCATTTCCCTCCCTCCCCCTGAATAGAGAGGGCATTGTGAGCCTCATGTTTGATGGGTCAGGGGGGTGTATAGCAGGTGGCATATGTGGGCACCGTACCTGGACATGAAGGGATTGGGCTGGCGGGTTTTGAGGAACAAGCAGGAAAATTGGATGTAGGGAGGGTGCGAGGTGTCAGCTAGTGGATTGGGGGGGGGGGGGGGGGACCTTTAAGAATTTGAGGGGTGGCAGGTGGAACTTATGTCAGGAGAGAGGTGGTAACTTACCCTTGCCGGTCATTGGAGGTTGTTGGGCTTCCTTCAACACTGGACAGCGGTTCTCCTTGACATGCTGCCCGAACTGACAGCCACTGCCTCCCAGGTGGCATTGCTGACCCTCTGACCCCCTTGGGAGAACAGGCCGCCCTTCTTCTCATCCACAGCAATGAGAAGCCTTCTGAGGTTGGCATCCCCAAAGTGAGTAGCAGGCCTGCGCGCTGCCATGCTTGTGTGTTGACTGGGAGTGAGTGGTAACCCTTGTTAGTGGCAAGCTGCTGAGGGGCAAGTCGGGTGAATCAGATGACAAAAGAGTGGTCATGTTGAGAATCTTGTGGGGCTAACTTTGGCACTAAAATCCATTGAATATGGGCCGCAATCCAGCAAATGTGACTATCACAAAACTCCCTGCCACACGCGCCCAAAACTAAACTTGAGTTTGCTGACTTGTGCAGCTTGTTTTTAAACTATGCACCCTAGTTATAGATTCTCCCATGGGGAGAAACCTCCTTTCAGCATCTACCCTGTCAAGCTTCATCAACTCTCATTCTTTCTAAACTCCATTGAGGTCCATCCTGCACAATCTTTCTTCGAAAGACAACGCCTTCATCCCAGGAATCAACTGAATGAACTTCTGAACTGCTTTCAATACAAGTAAGTTCCTCCTTAAAGAAGGAGACCAAAACTATACACAGGGTGGCACAGTGGCACAGTGCCTCACAGCGCCAGGGATCCAGGTTCAATTCCGGCCTTGGGTGACTGTGTTTGTGGAGTTGCATTTATCTCCCTGTGTCTGCGTGGGTTCCCTTCGGGTGCTCCGGTTTCCTCCCACAGTTCAAAAATGTGCAGATTAGCTGGATTGGACATGCTAAATTGCCCGTTAGTGTCAAAAGATGTGCAGGTTAGGTGGTGTTATAGGGGTAGGGTGGAGAAGTGGGCCTTTGTCGGGCACTCTTCCAGAGGGTTTGTGCAGACTCGATGGATCGAATGGCCTCCTTCTGTACTGTAGGAATGCTATGTTCTATAACTCAAGGTATAGTCTGGACAGTTGTAGCAAGACTTTTGAAGCACTAGTTTATACTTCATCCCTCTCATATTTTCTAGGTTCTCGCATATCAGTTAACTATTTGTGTGGAATTTGCACGTTCTCCCCGTGTTTGTGTGGGTTTCCTCCGGTTGCTCCGGTTTCCTCCCACAGTCCAAATATAGCAGGTTAGGTGAATTGGCCATGCTCAATTTCCCCTGCATGTCCAAAGATGTGTGGGCTAGTTGTAGTCATGGGGTTGTGTAGATAAGCCTGGTGCAGATTCAATGGATTGAATGGCCTCCTTCTGCACTGTAGAGACTCTATGATTCTATGATTCACCTCTACGAATAGTCTCGCAAGAGTTGCAGTGCTTAATTCAATGTCTTCATATTGAATTGAATGATGAGCTGGATCGCTCAAGGGGCAGTAGACGGTTGAAGGATGTTCTTCGAGCTGCCACTTTCTCCAGGATGCACAGAAGTGATGTGGAACCCTCTCAGATGTTTGCACACAGCGGACACCATGGCTCTCCCAGCCATTTGCTGCACATTTCAAAAAGGTGGTGCACAATCTCCATATGGGCTGATGATCTGCATGTGACTGTTGTTTCATGACAGGATTGTCAGTCTGTATAGTCAGCGTTCAAACAGCTCGGTTTCCACTCAGCTACATCAGCTTTGACTTCTACATCTGTATCCTCTGATTTCCTTCTGTCCTGTGCCTCACCATGTGTCAATTCTTCATCTGCACAAGCTGTAACTTCTCAAACAACTGTCTCTGGAATGCTCAGCGCATGGGTAATTGCTGCAATAGTTGAGTTGGTGCCAACGGTGCCAGATGTACAGGGAACTGCAATTTCTTGGCCTGCCTCACCCTTTTTTTCCTATTTCTTAGCTTGTAGCCTCCAGAGTAAAACAAAAAACACAACTTTGTTCTGTGTAAATAACATATTACCATAAGAAGTGATAATGGGGGAATTTTATTCAGGAAGCTGATGACAGGTGAAGAAAGTTACATATCCATAGAAACATTAGCCTGGGTTTAAACTTCCATAAAGAGATAGGTGTAGGGGGAACTGTTCTGAGGTCAGAATCCTTAGAAGAATGGAAGAAAGGAAGAAAGAAGGTAGTTGCCTTTTGGTCTCTTTTACCGGAAATGCAGTGAGGGGAGGGTTTCAGCGGGCCTACGACCAGGCTGAGGATGCAGGAGGGCTTGCTCGAGCAGGTCTGGGTATTTTTAAAGGCCTGTTTTGTGTGTTGACTGTGTACTCTGTTCTGGACTTTTGGGTCACCTGTTAATGCCCCCCATGTTCCGATGGACTGGTCCTCGGACAGGATGGTGATGTTAGATCAAGCGCCGATACTGGAGGAGAAGGGGTGGCAGTCCGGGACACTTTCATGGACTTCTTTATGTTCAGTAGCCACCTGCTGCTCCCTTTATGGGAGCCGTGCAGGTCGCTGATATTCCATGTTTTCCATTTGTTCTGTATTTGGTCTGTTTGGGGGGGAGGGAGGGTTGCATGAGGGTACCATGTAACTGTGGGGTTTTATTTTTCGGCAGTTGCAGCCCCTCCTACCTCTGTGGACTGGGAGTCATTGCACGAGGTGCTACCAGTGCTGGAGAGGGGCAGGTGGTTTTTGCTTCCTCTCCCCCCTCCGCTATGCTTCATGTTGGTGCGACCTTCTGGTGGTTGGCTCACCAAGTGGCTTTCCACTGATGCAGGTCCACTATAGGGGCGGCAGGGGGTGAGGGGTGGGGGGGGGGGGGGGGGGGGGGGGGGGTTTGTGAGTCGTTTTAGCACCATTGGCAGTATGTTGCTTTTTTTCTGCCTGGCAGCAGTGTGCTTGCCTGCTGCGACCCCACTCGCGTCTATGGCCTGAACCCTGGAAAATTACCCGTGCTGGTGAAGGGGTGGGGTGTTTTCTCTCTCCTTCCTCCACTGTGTCCTGTATTGGCGTGACCTTTACCAGTGGTCTATGCTGCACTGATGCTCACACACACACTTTCCTGTACACGCATTGGCCATCTTACCACCAATGTGGAAAGATGATGGTTGGGTTGCGCTGACTCAGCAGCTGGTGGTATTGTATTCTTTTTGTTTCTTGCCTTGATTTTGGGTGTAGCTTGTGTTCTCATTATATCCCTGCCTGTATTAAGTTTTCCTTTGGTGCATGCTACTGGTGCTGGTGGGGGCGATGGGGTGTTCCCTCTCCGTCTTCCACTGTATCCTGTGTTGGCATGACCTTTTCCGGTGGTCTGTGCTGCTTGTTCTCACACACATGTACTCTAACAGGCATACATGCGTAATCATTCATGCATATACTCTTTATGCATGCACAATCTCACCCATATGCACACACTGATGTTCACACACATACTTTCCCATAGATGCATTTGATGCCTTTCCACCGATGTATGTCTGCTGCTGGCGAATGGAGGTGGGTGGGGACAGCTGGTGGCATTGTTGCTTTGTTTTCTGATTTGGTTTTTGTCCTTGGTGTATGGCCCATGGCTTTGTTGCCTTCCTGCCTGTTTTGTGTTCTCCTTCGGTGGTTGCTCTGTATTTGGATTTGTTATGATGTGCTGGACCTGTTCTGGGCTGAACTGTGCCCCTCTTGGGAGCGATCGAATGTTTGTTTCTCTCTCCTCCACCGGCCTTTTTGGGGTGCTGAGCTGGTGAGTCTTTCTGCTGATGGAGGACGTGGGTGTTGGCGGTGTGGGAGGTGCTGGGGAGGATGGGGGCGGGGGGGTGGAATGAGTGCATTCTGGGTGCCAACTGATTGTGTTGACTTGTGTATTTTGATATTGTCAATAAACTAAAATATTTGCAGGTTGTGTTTGCTGCTTGTACCTGCTGGTATCTGCAGATGCCTGGAGGCTGCTGTCTTTGTTTCCTTCCTTTTCTGTAGCCGGAAAGAAGGAGTATTTTTAAGATACCTGAGTCCTGGAAAACCAGGTCAGGGAGATGTTTGAGTCCAGAAGACAATCCGGTTTGAAACAAGAAGATGTGGCAGGTCCACTGCTGCGCAACATTGATCCAAATGAGCCACCTGCTAACACCATTGAAGAAATGCTTTTGCAAATTGCTGATGCGTTTGCTGCTGGTGGGGTGAGTGCTGCAGGTAACTGGCACCTCACCATGGGTTAAACATGCTGGAAGTCAAGATGCTGAACTGCACCTTGAGTGCCAGGATTTGGTTCCGGTGACGTTGGGCTGCGTGGGAGGGTCTGCACAGCTCTAGTACCTGACACCAAATCGCAATTCTCCGTCACCTCGAAAACTGCGTTTCATTCCGCAAGTACTGTAGGCACCGTTTGCATATCATTAGCGGGTCCAACCTGGTATTCTCCACGATTCCCCGCCTCCGATGTGCCAAGTTCCCGATGGCGTGTTTCACTTGTGTTTTTAAAAATCGTGAAGCCAGCGTGGTGGCTGCTGAGGGTGGGAGAGGGGGGATGGAAGGTGTCCAACATGGCCATAGTTTGCTGACACTTGTGCCGCTGGTTGGGGGCTACTGCCAGGGCTGGGGGAGTGGTGGGGGGGGTGGCCAGAAAATACTTTTCACTGTACCTCGGTACACGTGACAATAAACAAATTCAATCCAATCCAGGAGTTGGGCTGTGGGGTTGGGGCAGACGGGTAGGGAGCACCACTGCCACAGCCGGCAAGGCAGCCATGCAGCTACGCACACCGCTGCCCACTTTGAACTTAGTGCCCTGGGTCGTATATGTGACCCCCAGGGTGCCCTCTGGCCCCAGCTGACCAATCAGATGTATGGACGCTCCAGCACAACCAGTGCCATCTTTTTGGCTGGGATAACTGTGTGTGAGGATTGTAATGTGTATGTGCGACTGCAGCTTGTCAGCCTCGCGAGTGTCAATCACGGACCCGTGAATCCCTCACCGTTTTCATTGGAATCGATTGTGTTCCGCGTGGCACCGATGCTAGCCCCTCAACGGTAGAGGAAGCGGTCCAAGGTGCAGCACTGGTTCTTCTGTCGCAAAAGTCCACGGGTTCTCCGTTGGCGTCGACAATTAGTCTCAGAACCGTGTGAATCCTCCCCTCCCCATTTCTATGACAAAGTTTTGGACATGATAACACAATCTCATGCTTATCCTCCAATTCTGCTGAGGATCCTGGTGCCAAGTCACCTGTGCAGCCCCGTGGAGATCGTTGAGCTGGTCCTCCGCTGTTGAGCACGCTCCCTGTGCTGACGGCTGTTGCCACTGCCTCCCAGGCGGGCCTGTGGCTGACCCTGCGACCTCCCTGGGGGAACAGGGAACCCTGTCATGACTCCACCGTGTCCAGCAGTCTGGCCAGGTCGGCATCTCCTAATTGTGCCGCAGGTCTTCTGACTGCTGGTCAGTTGGTTTGATATTTGTCAGAGTTTCTGATGGTGGCCTGAAAGGGGTCAAGTAATGGAGCAGGGAACAGATAGATCACAGGGAAAAGGTGATTTACTCAACAATTTACTGGGCTGCAGGGAAACACACCTGCACTTTCTGGGCCACAGGTAGTAAAGTACACGCATTCGCCTTAAAGGCTTCTTGTCTCCTCTTCAATTGACATGAGTTAAAAATAGAATGACTGTTAAAATGAAAATGAACAACCTCATTTTAATGATCAACCTGCTTAAAAAAAGGTGATTGGAGTGACAACCCCTTGCTGCCTCCATTAAAACTAGAAATGGATGAACTGATGATACAAAGCTTTTGTATATGACAATGTAAACTGTGAGGAGGACACAAAGAAGCGGCAAAAAGATATAGACTAGTCACAGAATCAGAATACTACAGTGCAGAAGAGCCTCTTTGGCCCATCGAGCATGCATCAACGCATGAAAGGCCATGAACTGCCTACCTAATCCCACTTGCCAGCACTTGGCCCATAGCCTTTTTTTTTTAAATTTAGAGTACCCAATTAATTTTTTCCAATTAAGGGGCAATTTAGCGTGTTCAATCCACCTACCTTGCACATCTTTGGGTTGTGGGGGCGAAACCCACGCAAACACGGGGAGAATGTGCATATTTGGCCCATAGTCTTGAATGTTATGGCGTGCCAAGTACTCATCCAGGTATGTTATAAAGGATGTGAAGTATCCTGCCTCTACCACCCTCCCAGGCAGTGCACTCCAGACCATCATCACTCTTCAAATTCCCCCTAAACCTCCCACCCCTCACTTTGAACTTGTGTCCCTTTGTAACTGACCCTTCACTAAGGGGAATAGCTGCACCATGTCCATGTCCCTCATAATCTTGTACACTTCAGTCAGGTCACCCCTCGTTTCCAGAGAAAACAACCCAAGCCTCTCCAACTTCTCTTTATAACTTAAATGTGTCATCCCAGACAACATTCTGATGAATCTGCTCTGCATCCCCTCTATTGCAATTGCACCCTTTTTATAATTGCACACAGTACTCCAGCCTCACCAAAGTTCTATACAGCTCCATTATGACCTCTCGACTTTTGTAATCTGTGCCCCGGTTGATGTAAGTAAGTGTCCCATATGCCTTTTACACCACCCGATTAACCTGCCTTTCTGCTTTCAGAGATCTATGGAAAAACACGCCAAGGTCCCTTTGTTCTTCAGAACTTCCCAAGGTCAGACCTTTCATAATCTACTTCCTTGTCAAATTACTCCTTCCAAAGTGTATCACCTCACACGTTTCAGGGTTAAATTCCATCTGCCACTGATCCACCCATTTGACCATCCCGTCTATAACATCCTGCAACCCAAGGCATGCAACTTCGCTGTTAATCACCCGACCAATCTTTGTGTCATCCGTAAACTTATTTATCCCCCCCATACATAGTCATCTATGTCATTCATATAAATGACAAACAATAGCGGGCCCAGCACAGATCCCTGCGGTACATCACTGGCCACTGGCTTCCAGACACTAAAGCAGCCATCTATCATCACCCTCTGTCTCCCACTACTGAACCAATTATGAATCCACCCCATCAAATCACCCTGCATCCCATTTGCATTTGCCTTCTTAATAAGGCTCCTATATGGGACCTTTCAAAGGCTTTGCTGAAATCCATGCAAACGACATCAACTGAACTTCCCCCATTTACATACCTGGTTACATGCTCAAAAACTTTAATCAAATTTGTTAGGCATCTGACAAAGCATCTGACAAAGCCATGCTGACTACCCTGATCAAACCTTGCCTTTCCAAGTAGAGATAGGTTCTCTCCTTCAGAATCTTCTCCAGTGGTTTCCCAACCTCTGACATGAGACTCACTGGTCTGTAGTGCCCTGGCTTGTCTCTAAAGCCTTTCTTGAATAGAGGGACCACATTCGCTGTTCTCCAGTCCTCTGGCACCTGCCCCGTAGCCAGAGAGGAATTAAAAATTACGGTCAGAGCTCCTGCAATCTCCTCCTGCACCTTCCATAGCTGCCTGGGAGACAATTCATCTGGACCTGGATATTTGTCCACTTTTAAGCCTGCCAACACCTCCAATACCTTAACACTCCCTGTGACAATTTGCTCTAGAACCTCACAATATCTGTCCCTGAGTTCCATAACTACCTCCTCATTCTCTTGGGTGAAGACAGAATTGAAATATTCATTCAATACCCTACCAAAGTCCTCTGACTCCACTCACAGATTTCCCCCTTGGTCCTTAAAGGGCCCTACTCTTTCCCTGGTTATCCCCTTCCCATTGATATACTTAGAGAATGTCTCGGGATTTTCCCTACTTCTACCAGCCAGAGCTTTCTCATATCTCCTCTTTGCTCTCCTAAATGATTGTTTAAGCTCCATCCTGCACTTTCTGTACTTCACTAATGCCTCTACAGACTTGCTCCCCTTATACTTATTAAAAACCTTTCTTTTCCTTCTCATCGTATCCTGAATGTCTCTGGTCATCCATGGTTCTCTGGGTTTGTTACACCTTCCTATTACCCGAGAGGAAACATATTGGGCCTGTAATCTCCCCATTTCATCTTTGAAAGCCCCCCTGCTCTTTTGTAGATTTCCCCACAAGTAACTCTTTCCAGTCTGCCTTAGCCAGATCTTGTCTTATTTTGTTAAGATCTACTCTTCCCCAATCCAAATCCTTTTTATTGCAACTTGTCTATTTCTTTGTCTCTAACAAATTTAAATTGAACCATGTTGTGGTCACTATCACTAAAATGCTCCCCCACCAGCACATCAACATCTGTCCGGCCATTCCCCAGAATTAGGTCCAGCTCTGCACCATCCCTTGTTGGATCCTCTACATATTCAGCTAAAATATTCTCCTGTACACATTTTAAGAACTCTACTCCATCTAAGCCCTTAACATGATGTCTATCCCAATTAATTTTGGGAAAGTTGAAATTACCTAATATAATTACCCTATTATTATTTTTGCACTCTTCAACAAATTGCGCAAATTTTTGCTCCTTTATATCTTGGGATGTTGAGCTGCCAGTCCTGCTCCTTACTCAACCATCAAATTTTAACGGGACTCTTCAGGGTAGATGTAGGGAGGATGTTCCCGATGGTGGGTGTGTCCAGAACCAGCGACCACAGTCTGAAGATTTAGGGTAAACCATTTCGGACAGAGATAAGGAGACATTTCTTCACACAAAGAGTGGTAAGCCTGTGGAATTAATCACCACAGGAAGTAGTTGATGCTAAAACTTTGAATATATTCAAGACGCGGCTGGATATAGCACTTGGGGAGAATGGGATCAAAGGCTATGGGGAGAAAGCAGGATAAGGCTATTGAGTTGGATGATCAGCCATGACACTGGGAGTAATCCACAGATTACAGCCCAAGAGGTCCTGCTCTTTAGTCTATCGCCTAACTCCTGAATTTTTGATGCAAGACCTCATCGCTCTTTCTACCTATGTTGTTGGAACCAACATGTATCGTGAAATCTGCCTTATCACCCTCCCCCTTCAGGATGCCCTGCAGCCGTTCACTGACTTCCCGGACCCTGGCACAAAGGGGGCAACACACCATCCTGGAGTCTTTTTTATGACCACAGAAGCGCCTATCTGTGCCCCTTACTATGCAGTCCCCTATGACTATTGCTCTTCTGCTCTTTGACTCTCCCTGCTGAACATCAGAGCCAGCTGTGGTGCCACTGCTCTGGCCGCTGCTATTGTTCCCCCCCCCCCCCCCATAGGCCTTCTCCCCCCCAACAGTATCCAAAACGGTATACTTGTTAGAGAGGGGAACAGCCATGGAGGATTCCTGCACTGACTGCCTGCCTTTCTAGTGGTCACCCATCTGTCTGCCTGCACCTTAGGTGTGACCAGGTCTCTATAACTCCTATCTATGACGCTTTCTGTCATCTGCATTCTCTTAAATGCATCCAACTGCCGCTCCAACTGAACTACGAAGTCTGTGAAGAGCTGCCATTGAGTACACTTCATGCAGATGTAGTCATCCGGAATGTTGGAAGCGTTACAGACCTCCCACATCTCACAAATAGAGCACTGCACCCCTCTGACTGACATTTCTCGTACTAATTGATTAATTTTGTCAAAATAAAGTTATTAAATTTAGGACTAATTAATTAATTACATCAAAATAAATACTTATTAAATTTAAATTCAAATTAACTATAAGGTCCCTTGCCTAGATTTCTCCAATAAATATTAAATGCTAAATATACAAATCTCCTAGTTACTCCTCTACTCAGTTAATTACTGTAGTTTTAAAAATTTAGAACAGATTCCCAACAGTTAATCAGGTCTCAGCTTTATTGTGACGCACTTTTCAGTTTTTTTTCCCCATTCCCCAATACCGAGCAGGTAAGTTATTTACTGCTCCGATGCACCTCCTCCCCGCGTTCGCACCAACTCCGCTCCCTGACGACTAGGCCGTGAACAACCGAGATCAGTTATTTACTGTTCCGACGCGCCTCCTCCCTGCGTTCGCATCAACTCCGCTCCCTGACAACTAGGCCGTGAACCCCCGAGGTAGGTTATTTACTGTTCCGAAGTGCCTCCTCCCTGCATTTGCGCCAACTTCGCTCCCTGACGACTAGGCCTTGAACCCCCGAGGTATGTTAAGTTATTTACTGTTCCGAAGTGCCTCTTCCCGACGTTTGAGCGAACTCCGCTCCCTGACGACTGGGCCGCAACCCCTGAGGTAAGTTATTTATACTCACTGTTCAGAAGTTCCTTCTCCTCAAATTCATGCCAACTTCATCCCCTGCCACCTAGCAGAAGTGAGAAACAAGATGACAAATGGAGTATTATGTGGGGAAATGTGAGGTTGTTCACTTTGGTAGGAAGAAGAGAAAAGAGGAATTTTTTAAAGAGGCATGAAATTTGTAAACGATGATGTATTTTGGGCGTACTTACACAAAATCACATAGAGAGTTAACATGCAGGTACATCAAGCAATGGCAGTCTGGCCTTTATTATAAGATTGGAATACAAGAATTAGGAGCCCGTGCTACAATTGTACAGGGCTTTAGTGAGACCACACCTGGAGTATTGTGTGCAATCTTGGTCACCATATTTAAGTAAGGATATATTTGCATTGGAGGCCATGCAGCAAAGTTTCACTGGATTGATTTGAGGGATAAGAGTGTCTGATGAGACCCTGAGGAAATTGAACCTCGAGTCTCTGGAGGTAATTTCATTGAGACATACAAAATTCTGCAGAATGCGAGAAGCCCTTCCTCCTGAGTTCCCCAGTGGGAAATGACTCTTAAGTGCTGGCTCGGTGGAAAGAAACTCACCGAGGCTAAAAAAAAACCAGTAAGGTGCCATCGAATAGCTGGGTACTTCTTGACATTGCAGCTGCCGAAAAACACCCCGCTAAACATGCCCAAAACCGGACATAAAGGGCGCGATTCTCCGCTGCCCACGACGGGTCGGAGAATAGCGGGAGGGCCTTCCCGACAATTTTCATGGCCTCCCGCTATTCTCCCCCCCCCCCTCCGGCCGCCCCCCGACACGAATCGCTGCTCGACTTTTTTTACGTCGAACAACGATTCTCCGCAGGCCGATGGGCTGAATACCGCGGAATTTACGGCCGTTTTAACGGCCGCGATCACACCTGCTTTCAGCGTTCGTGAAAACGGCCGCAAAGTGCCCGTTCCGGACAACCATGGCACCGATTGGCACAGCCGCACCACGGCCGGGCCAAGGGTGGCATGGGCCTGCGATCGGTGGGCACCGATCGCTGGCAGCAGGTCCGATACCCGCGCACTATTTGTTCTTCTGCCGCCCCACAGGATCAGTCCGCAGGGCGGCTGAGGGGCATGACGGCCCGCGCATGCGCGGGTTTTGACGTGTCTGCGTGATGACGTCATCCGCGCATGCGCGGGTTGGAGCCGTCCAACCCGCGCATGCGCGGCTGACGTCATCATGCGCGTCAGCCGGTGTGATGCTTGGCACGCGGACTTAGCGACGGTCGCTAAGCCCGTGATGCCGTGCCTCACGGGGCCCTGCTGCTAGCCCCGCCCGGGTGGAGAATCAGGGCCTGGGAGGGGGCGCGGAGGCTGCCGTGAAACACGGCCAGTTTCACGGCAGCCTTTACGATTCGCCGCATTTGCGGAGAATCGCACCCAAAGTTCTTTCCAGTTAAATCGCGCCCCTTGTTTCTAGTAGGTGATTACGTGACCAGGTTGCCTGGGAATTGAACAATAGAAAAAAAGGTCAACAATGATTTTTGGTGAGAGTAGATTGTGTGTGTGAAGTGCTGTGTTCAAGAAAGTTAGTTTCTAGTTTGAGTTTGGAACAAGCCGGGTACTGGGAACAACTCGTCCAGACAAATTCAATTCAAATTCCGTGCGTTGAATAAAAGAGTTAAAACTCTTGTCAGTTGAAGGACTCTGCTCACTGTGGAATAAAAATTCTGAGTTATCCAAGCTGGGGAGAGAGAGAGATCATTTTATATACGATACTCGAGTCAAAGAATATTCGAACCAGGAGAGCTCTTACCTGAGGTGGCTACGCTGAGCACAGAATGCTGAATGTTTCCAACTGCAGGACGATTGGAGGATATTTGAAGGGAAAACATGGCTGGATAAATTGGAAAACCCAATAAATTTCAACCCTTACTTGAATATTTGAAGTAGTACTTTGGCCAAGTGGTTAATCTTGCAATTTCTGATAATTGTCTGACCTGAGTTATTGGGAGTGTAAACTGGACCAGGGAGACAATTCATGAGGCCTGGTGCTTTTCTTTTCTCCAGGTCCCTTACCCCCACATTCCCTCACTTAATCCCTCCCCTCAATCATGCATGATACTTTTCCCTCTTTCAAGATTCACCAATCACAGACTGGTACCAGTAAAATGATAACACCCATCACTGGCATTTGGTTACAGATATAGTCTGATATATATGCAGCATGGATCATTGATATTAAGAGTAGCAATTATATAATACAGTTGTTTGTAGGCATGTTTAAGGTGATCTCGCCACATCTATTAAATGAACCACAGAGAAATAATTATACTTTATCAGCATCGTGCAATAATGTTAATTTGACAGGAAAAAGGTTTATTAATTATTTCTAACGCTGTACAGATGATAGCAATGATTTTGGTGACTGCCGCAGTTCTCATTAACATATTCTGCACATTGCATCATATGAACACTGTAACAATAAATGCATATTTGGGAGAAGGATTCAATATTACAACTCAGATAAACTGCAATAGATTTTTTTCCATTCTGGAGAAGAATTTGAAGACTGTCTCCTGCCTGGATAGATGGTATTATTCAATGCAATTATTTAATTCAAGGGGTGTAATTGGATTCAATTTTATTAGCAATCTTACAGGGTAAAAAGAGCAAATAACTCCTGAGCAATTATGTGGAATAATTGAACAACACAGTTTTCACTTCACTATCAGTGAGAAAATAGGAGTCCTCAGGTGTCTCTGTGAGACATGACTTTCCGAGGCCAGATTATAAAGACTGAATATTTCACAATTGTATGTGTTTTCTTGATCAGCAATTCTGAAGACTCTGCTTGTCACTACAATATTTTTCTATATCTCCTATGAAAAACAACTTTATCTCATTATTTCATTCCATTTAGTTGAAGGGTCAATAACTAGGGGCATAATTTTAAGGTGATGGGCAGTAGGTTTAGAGGCGATTTGAGGAAACATGGAAACATTCTTCACCTAGAGAGTGGTGGGAGTCTGGAAAGGACTGCTTGGGAGGGTAGTAGAGGCAGGAAAATTCACAACCTTTAAAAAGTACGAGGTGAGCACTTGAACAGTTATAACATTCAAGGCTATGGGGCAAGTGTTGTAAAGTAGCATTAATTTAGATTTAGTATAGTTTTGTCAGTGCAGATTTGATGGGCAGAAGGACCTCTTCTGTTTTGGAGTATTTTCATGCTACTGCCATGCAGATCTGTTTCCTTACCCTTCCGGGTCTTGGGTCTCCATTTTGAATGGGTATCCCAATTCCAGCAAACAGCATGTCCCCTTCCCTCCTCCATAATGCCAATTTGACCCACTCACCACCCTCCGCAGACAAGGGGCACACTCCAACTCCTCAGCAAGGAAGGGTATCCTCCTCCCCACCATAAGAGGGGAGGGTCCCCCAATAGGAATAACAGGTCACCCTCCCACAACACACATGCATGAGGTTGGTCTAACATTCCCACCCAAACCCCTTAGCCCCTCGCTTAGCTTCCCTTCTTCTGCCACACCCTCAGGTCTCCCCTTCAGTCCCTGCTCCTTAGGATTGCCAACAGTGCACCGTCCCCTGGTACCATGGCAATGACAACCTGGCTGTAACACTTTAGCCTGGAGCAATGGATCCTGAAGGCAGTTCAAGGAGGTGAGCCCATTGCTCCCATGCCCCTCTGTCACTGTCAAGCTGCAGAAGGAGGGTCCCCCAATGGTCCAGGGGTTTGGGTGGGTATGTGCTGCTGGTAAATGGTGGACCCCTGGATGCTCCCCCAGAATGGGGGTCCAGTGTCTGGACTTCCTCTTCCAGTCCTGGGTAACCTGAAGATTACTATTGGCATGGTGACGTCAGGCAGCAGTCTCATCACAATCTTCACCTTGGTCTGATTTGTTTAAATGTAGAGGTGACCTTCTTACTCTGAACTGCTCTGTATGACAGGTGCAGAGCAGACCAGTCAGTTCATTGAAGATTCAGTCAAGCAGACTTTCCCTTGACTCACATCTGCTTCCGCAGCCCAATAATTGTAAAACTGCTGCTTTCTGAAGTGTCAGAGCCTTCCTGGAAAGCCCAGAGGACTTCAAAAGCCTGAAATCCCCTAAGATCCTTTGAAATGGTAAGCATTCATTAAATGTCACAGTGAGTACCTTTAACTAGCCTTTGATTGACAGCTTAATGGCTTCAACACAGCTTCTAAAAGGTTTGTTTATTTATCTTTCCCTTCAGGCTTGAATGCATCTGAGATACCCCCTATTTATCCTAACTGCAATGTTTATAACCATTCTTGTTATGATTGCTAGCCCCTGATTACTTCACCAATGTGAAGGGTGTTATACGGTGACAAAAGAGGAAGTAAAACCACTTAGCTGCTTTGAAGTGGTCAGGAGCTTTCAATCATAACAAGATTGTTTCTAAACATTGTGTTTAGGAATAATGGAGGGCACTTGAGGTGCATTCAAGCGTGAAGGGAAAGATAAATAAACTAACCCCCTAGCAGATGTCTCTGAACCATTAAGCTGTCAATCACAGGCTAGTGAAAGATACTGTTCTGTGAAATTGTCAAAGGATCTCAGGGGATTCAAAGCGCTTTTTCAAGTGTTGAAGAATTTCTATGGCTTAGTTAGGGTGCTCTTTCCAAGGGCTGGTGCAGACTCGATGGGCTGAATGGTCTCCTCCTGCACTGTAAATTCTATGATTCTATGAAGGCTTGGACACTTCAAAAGCTGCAGTTTCAAAGGCAGAGGGCTGAAGGAGCAGATGTTGAGAAAGGGAACGTATTCCTGCTTTGATTCTTCATTGAGCTGCCTGGGCTGCTCATATTGTTAGGCAGCACAGTTCAGGATGGGGAGGTCACTTCTGACTTTTAAACAGTCTGAGTAGGACAGAGGGCTGCCTGTGATCACCATGCCATGAATGATCTTCAGGTTGCCAGGACTGGAAGGGACTGTCTAGACACAAGAGGACCCCACCCTGGGGAAGGGTCCAGGTGTCAAGCCCTTACCCACAGCCCTTACCCACGCGTCCTTCAGGATCCTTAGGGAACCTCACTCTGCAGCTCTGGAAGCAGCAGAGGAGCACATTGGTAATGGGATGACCCCCTTGACGCTTCAGGATCCACTGTGCCTGGGCTGCGCTTGGTCATACTTACACCAAAGCCCACACAGTGGATTTCCTGCTATGGGGGTCAGAGAAACACTTGGGAGAGTGGGGGAGGGGGGGGGGGAAGGAGGGCTGGGGGGAGCGGGCTTACAGCCCTAGTTCAAATCAGCTATGGGTGGCGGCGCGGTAGTGAGGTCAGGATAGGCTTGCCGCCCGGCATCAATCCCATTTTTTGGCCGAGGCTCTATTTTCCACCTGATCGAGATTCCCGGTCGCAGCAACTGAGAATGGAGAATCTTGGCCTTTGGTTCCACAACCTCACAAAAGCACCAAGATAGAGGGGATATTAGGGAAGTTGACAAAGAACAGGGTTGAAGTCAATGGCAAAAACTCCTAAGAATCAGGTGCAGTATAAAACAGGTTACGGATTCACCATGACCCCAGTATAAACTCCTGTCCTAGCAATTTCACCTCACAAAGCACGCTCAGTAAACTTTCATAAGTAACAAAATAAATAGAACTCCAGCAGTGATTCCATCCTGTATTCTCGAGATAATTATGGATAACAAAGGCCATCACACCCATCTCATCTCATCTATCCAGCATGACACAAGAACATACTTATTAGGAGCGGGGTAACCCATTTGGCCCCTTGAACCTGCTCTACCATCTGATAACATTGTCTACATTATGCCAGTGACTGCAATTCACAAGTATTGTTGTAAAGTGATTTGGATATTGTGAAAGATGCTGGAGAAATGAAGGGTTCATCTTTCTGTCATTGTGTGCAATTTAGTGAAAACAAATCAGAATTGTGAGGTGTTTCTTGGAGCCTGCTGTGCTGAGAATGACCCCGCTAATAAATGGGACTTTGTGTTTTGGGGGGGGGCTTCTGCGAGGAACATCCCGTCGAGGCCGCACTTAGCTTAATTTACTTTCATTCCAATTTCAAATGCCGCCCGGATCCCTCGACCCCTCAGCGCGGCCTCAGGACCCTGCCCAATTTACCGATTTGGGGGTCCTTGAGCCCCACTCACCACATCTCATAAGGGCAGTGCATCTCCCGGCCCGATCACTAGTAGGGGTAACCTGGCACTTGGGCATCTTGGCACAGGCACCCCGGCAGTACCAAGATGCTTCGGTGGCACCAGGGGTGCCAGTGTACCATCCTGCCCAGAGCTCAACCACCCATAGACTTCAGATCGTTCCCCCCCCAACCCAAGTGCCATTATGCCTGGCCCATGTTTGTGGAAACCAATGCTAAACAGCAGCATGGTGAGGCCTCCCAGGAGCAGGTGTTCAACACTGGCATAGACACATTTAAGTGAAGCTAACTGCACACTTAAATATGCAAAGCTGGATGCCACCCAGTGAAGGCACGATCCAGATTGCGATGTCTCATGAAATCTAATTAGATCTCGTGAGGCATCCCGAGCTTCGTAAATCTCATAAGAGGCCTCTCGCGAGTCGGACTTGACAAGGCCATTCAATCGGGCCCATTATATCTGCATGCGATAGATCAAGTGATTGTATCAATGATTAAATTGCAAGTCCAATGCTGATTCTCTAAGGATAGTTAACACAGAGCAATCAACTGATGTTAGGAATGTGGATATAAAATAAATCACTGCATTTACAAAACAATTAATACAACCTCACCATTCTAGCTTGTCTGGCGCCAACCCACAATATCCCAAAAATGCCACTTTTGTGCTAATAACACTATCCCCAGGATTTGTCCATCAGACATTACCCGCAGCCCAGGAAAATGTAGGTTGAATTGTTTATTGTGTATTTTTCAGTGAAGAATGATGTATGTTTCAAACGTGCAACCATACATGTGCAAACGTAACCCAAGTACTGGATTGTTTCCCCTTCCCTCAGAAACTTCACAAATTGTGTTCTATGCTCTGAACTTACAGCCTAAAATAGCAAAACAATTTACAACAAAGAGGGTCACTCCCACCCCACATCCAACCTATCCATACCATCCTGCCGCCCCACCTTGTAAACACCCCAACTCCCCCCACCATAACCTCACAAGCTCCCATACTCCATTAGCAACCCCAACTATAATAATCTTTATCAGTGTCACAAGTTGGCTTACTTTAACACTGCAATGAAGTGACTGTGAAAATCCCCCAATCGCCTTTTAGGTATTCTGAGGGAAAATTCAGAATGTCCAATTCACCGAACAAGCACGTCCTTCGGGACTTGTGGGAGAAAGCGGAGCACAACAGAGGAAACCCCGCAGACAGGGGAAGAACGTACAGACTACATACAGGCAGCGACCCAAGTGGGAATCGAATCCGGGTCCCTGGCATCTGAAGCAACAGTGCTAACCACTGTGCTACCGTGCCGCCCATACCTCCACCTTCCTCAATATCCCCCAACCAGTCCAAAATTCCCCAACCTCCCTTCAACATCCCAATTGGTTCTAAAATAGAGATTTCACTTACCATTTTTCATGCAAGTACACTCTCAGTTGTGCATTTCTGTTGAGCTTCAGGCATATTTATGGTTTTCTGACAGGCTTTGAAAATAAATTGGAATCACAAAGCTGTCGGGAGGTCAGAAGCAGCAACTGAGTGTAACTGGCCTGACTGGTTTAATAAAAATCAGGATGATGGTTCCAGTTTTTAGGTTTGCAGCTCTGGCTGAGGGACAACAAGAAACTCCATTTAGAGCAATGAGCCTGGGCCCCCATTAGACATTGGGCCCTTCTGTTCAGTACTGTCTGCACCCCTTGACCTGGATATAAGCCAAATGGTTGTAGAAAGAAAGTTGACTTGTAGGTGGTGGATAAGATCTCTGACCTGCTCTTGTTGCCACAGTATCTATATTGTTTGTCCAATAAAATTTCTGGTTAATGGTAAACCCCAGGATGATAATGCCATTGAATGTAAAGGGTTACATTGTTGAAGATGGTCATTGCCTGATACTTGTGTACCGCGGCTGTAGCTTGTTACGTATCAACCCACGTCTGAATATTTTCCAGATGTTGCTGCATAGGGACATGAACTGCTTCTGTACCTAAGGTGTCATATATAGAGCTGGACATTGTGCAGTCATCAGTAGTCTGTTTACCTGCTCCTTAACATAGAGAGTGTGGGGATACTTGGGTACAGAGATTCTCCGGTCCACCAGCTGCATTTTCCTAGGCGGTGCGCCCTCCCTGGCAGCAGACTTCTCCGTTCCCACCACCTGCCAATGGGATTTTCCATTGTGGCCACCCCACGCCACTGGGAAACCTGTGGGTGTAGTTGTGCTGCCAGCGCAACGGAGAATCCCGTCAGCAGAGAATCCCCCTAAGTGTGTTTTGGGTGGCTGTGGGGTCAGGGCAGTCAGAGAGAGATCAGGGTCAGAACTGGGGGTGGGGCAACATCAGTGTTGGTGGGAGTGGTGGGGATTCAGATTGCAGGGGTGGGAATGCAATCACAGGGAGGAAAGCAGGTTAATTTGAGGTGCCGTGGGTAGTACTCCTGCTTCTTCAGGTCCTCAAGCAGTGCTGGAGAAACACTTCGCCCTAGTGGGTCTGTACCTCCTTTTAATTGTCAGGCTTCCTGAGACCTGGCAAACTAGGCCAGCCTGCATTAAAGCTTGAAGAGAAATAAAACGCAGCCCCACTAAAAATTGTAAAAGAACAACATGCCTCATAAGAGAGAGGTGTTTTCCTGATCTTGGTTAAAACTGGAAATGAGGAGGAATAAGGCAGGATGAGTCCAGGTTTGAGATTTAAAATATCTTAACATCCTAATCAATTCAAATCCCCATTTGTGGAAGTTACAATTACCTCAATTATGCTAAATCGTTAAAAATATGGTCGCACTATGGCCTTTAAAATAAAATAAATAAGTAATCCTTATTGTCACAAGTAGTACAATGTGTTCCAGGAAAAATCAGAGTGGGCTTTAACAAATCCCATGAATTACAGATTTGTGAGCTAGTTTAAAAAATGTAGGCAGGAAAATTAAACCAATGGGAACAATTTCAAGCTTGGATATGATCTTCTGAATGGGAGCTGCATGATTTTATCGAGTTTGTTGCCTACCTCTAGCTGTTCTACATAAGAACATAGGGTGTGATTCTCCGCTGCCCAGGCCGGGTGGGAGAATCGCAGGAAGGCCGCTCTGGCACCCCTCGCGATTCTCCCACCCTCCCCAAAATGGCATGTCGCGTTTTGCGACATGCCGGTCAGAGAATCGTAGGTCGCCGTTTTCCATGGCACCCGCAATTCTCCGGCCCGGATGGGCCGAGCGGCCTGCCGTTCCCGACCTGTTCACGCCGGCGGCAACCACACCTGGTCGCTGCCGGCCTGAACATCGTGCGCAAGGTAAGTTTGGGGCCTGTGGGGGGCGGAGAGGGGACGAGCACCACGGCCGTGCTCGAAAGGGGACTGGCCCGTGATTGGTCGGGCCGGCATCTCTAAGAGATGCACTCTTTCCCCTCCGCCGCCCCTCAAGATCAAGCCGCCGCGTCTTGCGGGGCAGCGGAGGGGAAGACGGCGACCGCGCATGCGCGGGTTGGCGCCGGCCAACCTGCGCATGCGCGGCTGACGTCACTTAGGCGCTGCCGGCCGCGTCATTATCGGCGCACCGCCTTGACGCCAGCGCCAAGGCCCGGCGGCCGAGTTCCCCGCAATGCCGCTCCTAGCCCCCCGGGGGAGGAAAATAGGGGGCGAGATAGGGGACTAGATAGACACTAGAGGAAGTACCAGAGACATGACACACAGCCATTCAACCAATAGGCCAGTAAGATAGGACATGACCAATGGGCATTCAAGATACACAGAGGTTGCGGAGAATTTCGCCCATAGGAACTAGGAACAGGAGTAGGCAATCTGGTCCCTCGAGCCTGCTCCTCCATTCAATAAGATCATGGCTGATCTTTCTATGGACTCAGCTCCACTTACCTGCCCGCTCACCATAACCCTTAATTCCTTTAGTGTTCAAAAAGCTATCTATCTTTGCCTGAAAAACATTCAATGCGGTAGCCTCAACTGACAGGGAATTCCACAGATTTACAATCCTTTGGGGGAAGAAATTCCTCCTCAACTTAGTCTTAAATCTGCTCCCCCTTATTTTGAGGCAATGCTAAAAGGATCAGAAGGCATTCTTCTTAAATTAAAATTGTTAATACATGGTGAATGCTTTTACAATGGAATGGTTTGCTAGAGCAGTTCAGAGAGTCACCAATATAGGAGACTGGAGTCACACTTAGGTTGGATCAGGAACAGTTGGCAGGTTAGTCTTTCTGAGAGGCATAAGTTAACTGGCAGGTTTTCTGACAATACAGCAGCCTTTACGATCATGTTTTTCCTGCCTATGTCTTTTGAATTCGATCTTTGTTATTTTCCCAATACCATTGCTATTATACCATCATGGTGAGATTAGCTTCTACAGCCTTGGTCCAACGTACAGCAAAAATGCCCTCTGAAATGCACTCAGAGTGCAATTAGGGATGGGAAATAAATGCTGGCCGAGCCAGCGATGCCCACATCCCCTGAGCGAATAAAAAAATTTGACTCCATTCGGTGACTAGGCAGTTATAAACCCCTAGAGCTGAAAATCGCCTCAGGAGCAATAATCCCAAGAACACCGCCTCCTTCACCATCATCCAGCAAAGCTTCCAAACTAAACTGTTAGAGAGTACTGTCCACCAGATTCCACTGAGAATGAAGCCTGGAACGTGTAAACTCTTACTGTCAATGAAGGAATTAAAATAGCCTTTCTCACTTCACCATGGCCATTGAGCTTGGTGCACACCCAACTTCCCCAAAATGACACTTGTATACCAGATTATAAAGTATCCAGGCTAATACAGATCATAGAACTTATAAAGGCAGGTACACTGGACTCAGTTAATTATATTTTGAGGAAATCAGAGAGTACTGCATATAAAAGGAATTACGAATGATTTTTCAGAAAGAGTTTAATAAGTACTAAATAATAAGAGACTTGTAAAAATTGAGACAAATTATATTAAAGGAAATACTGGGCTCAATATTATGCAGTTTGGGGATAGGGGTGGTCTGGCCCTCTAGGGTAATGGCTGGGAGCAGCCTGCCAGCCAGCAATGTAACGCCGAAAATCTCCAATCAAACTATGGAACAATCAATATGATGAAATGAAAAATGAAAATGAAAATTGCTTATTGTCATGAGTAGGCTTCAATGAAGTTACTGTGAAAAGCCCCTAGTCGCCACATTCCGGCACCTGTCTGGGGAGGCTGGTACGGGAATCTAACCGTGCAGTTGGCCTGCTTGGTCTGCTTTAAAAGCCAGCGATTTAGCCCAGTGAGCTAAACAAGCAGTGATGTTCACTGCTTGGCAACTACAAGAGAAACGCCAGGAGCAGTAACAACCCACATGGCCTTCATCAATCTGACCAAGGCTTTTGACTCAGTCAATCGGGAAGTGCTATGAAAGACCCTGTCAAAGGCCGGCTGTCCAGAGAAATTCATCAAGTTCTTCTGACTCATCCACGACAAGATGGCGATGACAGTCCTCACCGACAGAAATAAGACAGAAACAGTCGTGGTCAATGCGGTGATATGCATCACTGTAAATACCCAAGGGGTTAATGTAAATACACGTAGACTAGTTAGACACTAGAGGGAGCACCAGAGACATAACACACAGACATTCAAACAATAGGCCAGTAAGATAGGACACGACCAATGGGCATTCAAGACAATTACCTAATGGATGGAACGCAAGACTCCAGAGTGCAGCCCTTGCATGAACAAGACCATGAGGGTCTAGCAACCTCCTCTGAGCAACCAGCGGCAGATGATGCAAGTCTGTCATGCTCAAGTGAACAACAGAAAGACTATGACAGTCTACAATGCTCAAGTGAACGACAAGAAGATACTGAGGCTTTACCCACTGTATGTGTGACAAGTGACGACAGCATCCCACTTCCTATACAAGATGTGCAACATGACAGACCTCAGCTAGTGTGTACAGAGGCACTCGACAATCACAGTTAGACTACTGGTGACTTCGGTGACACCACGTTAATTCAAACCTCATCCGCTCGAGCCTCTGCACAAGCAAATGAATTCCTGAACGTTTTGACTCCGGACGTGGAGCATCACAAAACCTCAAAAGATTCAAGTGAACCTGAAATGACTCCGGACGGGGAGCCTGACACCTTTGCGGAAGCATACCCCCACACTGAATACCCAACCCCACATTCACCACCCAACCCCTGATCACACTGATCACCCAACCGTCAACCCCAGACTGACCTCTCGATACCCCAACCCTATACTGACCACCCACCCCACACTGACAACCCAACCCCCAACCCCACACTGACCATCCGACCACCAAACTGACTATTCCCCACTGACCACCACCCCACTGACCACCTAACCACCCCCCCACCAGCTGATAGCCTCCACCAGCCGAGTCCTCCCACCACCCGAGTCTTCTCCCATCAACTAACCCCCAACCCGACCACCCAATACCCCTATCCTACCCACCTTACACACTTGTCTTCTCCCTGGCTCCTGATAGTGACTGGACATTTAAACTTACTTGCCTTACGGCAGCTAGTGACATAAAAAAAGAAGGCATGACTTCCTTGCCTTTGATTCAGCAGTCCTTGACACAGGCCTCGGGCCCGTACTGCATACACTACTCGCCCAGCCTGAGTCAGGAGGTTTGGCAAGAAAGGAGCAACTTTAACTTAAGGTAAGAATCTGGGGGCAGAGTGGAATCTGACTCTGATGGCCACTCTACCAAAGTTGCAGGTCCATATCTTTCATGACCTTCTTCCTCTGTGTATCTAAACAGGCGGTGGAATGTGACGATAAGTGGCTTTTCACAGTAACTTCATTGCAGTGTTAATATAAATCTACTTGTGACAATAAAGGTTATTTATTTATTTTTTATTTATTTTACATCCCAAAGTTCTTTGCCATCAATGAAGTATTTTTTGAAGTGTCGTCAATGTTACAATGTAGTAAATTGAGACATTTACACCAAGGGAATAAATAAGTAAGACTGTCTGCTGTTTGTTGCCATATTGTGATCTAATTGAGTTTGATTTCAGTTGGTTCCTTCCGCTGAGTACAGAAAATGAAAGTCAAGAAAAAGACAATTGTTGAAACCAAACTGTGTGCAGAATAAAAGGTAGATTTTAAAAGGCATATTCCTGTTCAAAGATGTACCAGGACAAGCAAAAGCCAAATACTTTAATTTATTCAGATTCAACTCCCGCTTTTCATGTATTCCACAAAAGTAATGACCAATTTGCCAAGCAAGGTCACAGACAGCAGTGATGTAGTCATCAGATGTTAAGAATAAATATTAGCTGTGTTACTCAGAAAACCCTCCTGTTCTTCTTATTTTGTGTCTGCTTCAATGGGAAGATGAGGGCCTTAGTTAATATTGCATCCTGAAGAAGTCTCCTCCAAAAGTGCATCTCTCATTTTTGCAGTGAAAAGTGTCAAGTTAGATTATGTTCTCAAGACTCTGGAGTAGGAAATGGTTCAGAAGTGAAAGTGATGCCCATTAAGCCACAGCTATAAATAGGAAGCAATTGCCTTGTATCTTTGCTGAATTGATCATAAAAGGGTGTCACTTCAGGGATATCATTCGAGGAATATACAGTATACACAATCGAATGCTTTCACATCATACTATCACAACCGGGAATACAATACCATAAATTATTACTAAAGTCGTGATTATAATATCAGGAATTGGATAAATATTTAAAAATGAAGAATTGTAAAGCATATGGTGAAAGGGCAGCGACGTAGAGAAGAAAGGAAGGTAGCTCAGTTGCCGAGTTCCCATGGACGCAGGCATGATGGGCTGAATGGCCTTCTATAACTTTGATATTTCTATAAACTTTCATTCTGTTCATGTGTAACCAATAATAGGGGTGTGCTGAAACCAAACACTGTTATTTCACTTTAATTCACATGAAATAGCAAACAGCTGACACTAGACTGTGTAACTTTCTCTGCACTATTTTAAACATCCTGCTGAATGCATTACTGCTGGATTCCTGTCTATTATTTTAATGCATTGATTTATTCATTTTATATCAGTTAGTAAGTGTGTCAAGATAAAATGAATAGCAATTTCACCACTTCCCTTTGGTGCATAGCGCATTATCCCCATGGAGTCTTCAGGTATCAGTGAAATTCCTGCTGGCTACAGGTTCCTACAGATAGTGAACATTGTTCAGATTCACATGAAGGGAGTACCATCACCCTTTGAGGTCTTTGCCATCAACCTTGCTTTTTCAATCCACCTCTTTATTTGTTGGCTTTTTTTGTCAAGCCCAAAATTCATCAAATTATTACTTGCTTATCTTCCTTTGCTTCTGTGGCCATTGTGCAGGTATCCCAGAAATAATGATGTGGAGATGCCGGCGTTGTACTGGGGTGAGCACAGTAAGAAGTCTTACAACACCAGGTTAAAGTCCAACAGGTTTGTTTCAAACACAAGCTTCTGGAGCGCTGCTCCTTCCTCAGGTGAATGGAGAGGTATGTTCCAGAAACATTTATATAGACAAAGTCAGAGATGCCGGACAATGCTTGGAATGCGAGCATTAGCAGGTAATCAAATCGTTCCAGATCCAGAGATAGGAGTAACCCCAGGTTAAAGAGGTGTGAATTGTCTCAAGCCAGGACAGTTGGTAGGATTTTGCAAGTCCAGGCCAGATGGTGGGGGATGAATGTAATGCGACATGAATCCAAGATTCCGGTTGAGGCCGCACTCATGCGTGCGGAACTTAGCTATAAGTTTTTGCTCGGCAATTCCGCACGCATGAGTGCGGCCTCAACCGGGATCTTGGATTCATGTCGCATTACATTCACAGAATTGCCGAGCAAAGACTTATAGCTAAGTTCCGCACGCATGAGTGCGGCCTCAACCAGGATCGTGGATTCATGTTGCATTACATCCATCCCCCACCATCTGGCCTGGACTTGCAAAATCCTACCAACTGTCCTGGCTTGAGACAATTCACACTTCTTTAACCTGTGATTATCCCTCTCTCTGGATCTGTAACGATTTGATTACCTGCTAATGCTCGCATTCCAAGCATTGTCCGGCATCTCTGACTTTGTCTATATAAATGTTTCTGGAACATACCTCTCCATTCACCTGAGGAAGGAGCAGCCCTCCGAAAGCTCGTGTTTGAAACAAACCTGTTGGACTTTAACCTGGTGTTGTAAGACTTCTTACCAGAAATAATGGGAAGACCAGGATTCAGTGAGAATGAGGAACTTAAAGAAATCGGAACAGTGCTGCAGAAATCAGTGGGACTAAGTGGTGATAAATATCCTGCACCTGACATCCTGTATCCTTGGCTTTGAAAATAATTAGCTGCATGGATATCAGAAATATTGGGCTCGGATTTCCAGCCTCCCATGATGTATTTTCCAGTGGTAGAGGTGGCTCTATGATGGTGCTGATGGCGAGGCCTTCTGGTCCCACATGGTTTTGCCTCCCCACATCCTCCGCTCCTGGGGAAGGCACTCTGGGGGGTCCACCATCGGCAGAACCGAAAGATCCCATCAGCAGAATGGGCCGGAAGATTACAGCCATTGACTTTGAAATTCCAGAATCTATTAGATGCGAGAAAAGTTCCCAAGCATTGGAATGCAGTAAGTATAATCCTGTTACTAAGAAAGGAGGTAGAGAGAAAAAGGGGAACTATGGGCGGAATTCTCTGGTGTCATCTGTGATGGGACCCGTTGCGAGTGAGAACGGAAATGTTGGTGTTCCAGACAAAACTCCATTCACTCTCAGCCGCACCATTAAACCCCAGTCGTGAATGGTGCAGAATGTTTCAGCCGATGTGTCAGCTGGCCTAACCTTTCCAGTAGGCATAATTCTAGAAGATTAGGGACTGAGCATCAGGGCACTGAGAAAATCATTAAATAGGGCCAACACAGATTCAAGAAAGGGGAACTGTATTTGACAAATCTGTTCAGGTTTTTGAGGATTAACTAATAGAATGGATAAGGGTAACCAGTGGATGTAATGTTTTTAGATTTTTAACACGATTTGATCATGTATTTCATAAGAGGTTATTGCACAAAATGAGGACTCTGAGGATGGCTTGATATATTAGCAAAGATTGAGGATTAGCTAATGGATAGAAAACAGAGTAGGAACAAACAAAAAATTTTCTGGCTGCAACTTGTGGGCATCACGGGGATCAGTATTTGGGTCTTAATTATTTAAGATTTTTTTATTGATGACTCAGATGATAGGGACTGACTAATATATCCAAAGTTGCTAACAATACAGTTAGATGGGAAAGGAAGCTCTGAAGAACATGCAAACAGGTAGCAGATGGTTGGTTGGATGAATTGACATGAACATAGTAGATGGAATACAATGTGGCAAAGTGTGAAGTTACCTAATTTAGTAGGGAAAATAAAAATATCGAATGAGAGAGTGGAACATATTTCCATTCAGAGGAAACGTTTTCAATGTATGTGAACCACAAAAAGTTAACAGACAGACAATTGAAAAAGCAGATGGTATGTCAGCTTTTGCGACAGAGTGATGAGAATGGATGAGAGTGACAGAGTTTTAGTCAGCGAGGGAATCAAGGTAGAGCTGAGGATTATCATATCAGGTCTGTCATGATCTCATTGAATGGCAGAGCAGACTTGATGGGCCAAATGGCCTAATTCTGCTCCTTTACCATATGGTCTCATGATTTAAAAAAACATTTAGAGTACCCAATTCATTTTTTCCCAATTAAGGGCAATGTGGCCAATTCACCTGCGCTGCACATCTTTTCGGGTTGTGGGGTGAGACCCACGCAGACATGGTAAGAATATGCTAATTCCACACAGACAGTGACCCAGGATGGTCTTATGATTGAAGAGTAAATAATTCTTATTGCAATTCTGCAGAGCATTGGTGAGGCTACATCTGTAGTACTATATGCAGTTTTGGTCTCCTTGCTGAAGGAGAACATACTTGCCAAGTAAGAAGTCTTACAACACCAGGTTAAAGTCCAACAGGTTTGTTTCAAACATGAGCTTTCGGAGCGCAGCTCCTTCCTCAGGTGAATGGCGAGGTATGTTCCAGAAACATTTATATAGACAAAGTCAGAGATGCTGGACAATGCTTGGAATGCGAGCATTTGTAGGTAATCAAATCATTACAGATCCAGGGAGAGAGATAATCACAGGTTAGCCTGTGATTAACCCAGTCCAATGCCGGCATCTCCACATAATACTTGCAAAGAGGGAAGGTAAAAAAGGCTCACCAAAACTAGTTTCTGGGATGAAGGGATTGTTCCATGAGGAGAGATTTAGTTAGTTAAGCCTATATTCCCTGGAGTTTGGAAGAGTGAGAGGCAATCTAATTGAAACATATAAAATTTATAAGAGGCTTGACAGGGTAGATGGTTTTCTTTGGCTGGGGAATCTGCAACGTGGGTTCACAATAGGGGTCAGCTATTTAGCACTCAGTGTTGTAAATCTTTGGAATTCTGTATCCAGAGAGCTGTGGATGTTCAGTTGTTGAGTATGTTGAACACAGAGGTTAATAGCGTTTGGGGATTAAGGGAATCAAGGGGTATGGGGAGAGTGCAGGAATATGGATTGAAGTGAAAGATTAGCCTGCCCTTGTTGAATGGCAAAACAGGCTCAAAGTGCTAAATGGCTTACTCCAGCTCCTATTTCTTGTGTTTTAATGTTCTTATAAGCAGTAGAAGGTTGCTTATGGTGGGGTTCATAGGGCGCGATTCTCCGCTGCCCACGACGGGTCGGAGAATAGCGGGAGGGCCTTTCCGACATTTTTCCCGCCCTCCCGCTATTCTCACCACCCCACGGCCGCCCCACGACACGAATCGCTGCTCGCCGTTTTTTACGGCGAACAGCGATTCTCCCCTGACCGATGGGCCGAGTTCCCAGGCCTTTACGGCCGTTTTCACGAACGCAAACACACCTGCTCTCACCGTTCGTGAAAACGGCCGCAAAGTGCCGTCCCGGACAACCATGGCACCGATTGGCACGGCCGCACCACTGAAGTCCGGGGTGATTCTCCGTCTTCAAGGGGACTAACAGGGCCCCGGCATGAGACCCGCAGCTCCAGCTGCCGGCGGGTCCCTGCACTTACGCCCGCAAGGCTGCACATGCGCTCGGTGGTCGGTCGCGGGTCCGCACATGTGCGCGGCGGCTGTCTTTACGCTGGCCCCTGCGCAACTTGGCGGCGCCGTACAGGGGCCCGGCATGGAGGAACATAGGCCCCCCCCCCCCCCCGCGGAATGAGTGCGCCTGCCGATCGGTAGCCACCGATCGCGGACCTGGTCACCATGGAGGGCACCCCCCAGAGTCGGATCCCCCAGCCCCCCCCACCAGGACGGCCCCCACAGCCAGAACGCCGAGGTCCCACCGGGTGGGACTACATGTGAACCACGCCGGCAGAACTCGGCGGGCACTCGGTTCATCTAGCACGGAGAATCAGCGTGGAGGCTGCTTTCAACGGCCCCCAACAGGCGTCGCGTCGATCGTGCGCGACTGGTGGCTATTCTCCGGTTGCCGGAGAATCGCGTGCCGGCATGGGAGCCTATTGTGCAATGAGTGCAAGGTGACGATGACCTTGTTGCCACCGGAGTGTGGTGGCGGCCTGGTTGGTAGTGGGAGCCGACTCAAGGCAGCCGCGTGTGGGATCTTTGTACTGGGGTAGTGTCGCAACGTGTACTCATAAGCTGCGAGGAGCAAGGCCCATCTTTGAATCCAAGCAAACTTGATGTGTGGAATTTCCCTGTTTTGTAACAGGGGTTTATGATCGGTTAGCACCGTGAACCCGCCCATAGACATAGTGATGAAACTTCATGGCAAGAAACACCACAACTAAACCCTCCTTTTTAATTTGTGCATAACTGGGTTCAGCTGTGGCAAGCATCCGGGATGCGAAAGCTATCGGGCGCTCCAATCCGCCTTCCATTCGATGAGCCAAGACTGCTCTGATGCCGTAGGACGAGCCATTGCACGTGACCACTTGCAGCCTCATGGGGTCGAGCTGGGTGAGTAACCAGGTAGATGAGAGCTGCCTCTTCATCTTTGTGACCCCAAGTCCAAAACTGGCCCTTTTCAGGAGCTGGTGCAGGGAGGAAAACAGTTTGTCAAGGCCAGGGGTGAACTTTCTGCAATAGTTGATTAGTCCCTGGAATGAATTGAGCTCTGTAGGTCCTTCCGGAATGGTACGTGGCAGATGATTCACACCTTGGGCTGGTTTCTCCGATTTTGCGGCTTTTTCCAAAAAACAAAACGTCGGCTCCGCCCCCGTACCGATGCTCCGACCGGTGTAGGGCTAGCAGCCACACCACGTAAAACCCCCAGCTTTACCTGCAGATAAGGTTGGAGAATGGCCGGGTCCGTGGCCTCGCATGCGCACGGCAGCGACCGCCTGCGGACTCGGTCTCCCAGATTGTGCACCCCTGTAACCCCCTTTGCCACCCCAGGAGCAACCCCTACCAGTCCCCCCAGCCCACCCAAAGCCCTACCTCTGCCAGCAGAATGATCCCCCCTCCCCCAACCTCCCCCCCCGACTGTGGCGGCGCTGGACACAGTCCTCAGCCACAATGCCAGGACCCGGAAATCGGAGAGGACACGCAACTGATGTCATTGGCAAGTCAGCCCATGGGGGGGGGGGCGGAGCATCGGGGGCGGAGCATCGGGGGAAGGCCTCACGTGACGTCCTGAGGCTATCCCAATGGGTGCGGCGTACTCAGCGATTATGCCGTATGTTAGGAGGTGGAGCCTCCGAAAACAGCACACTCCCGGTTTTGGCGTAAAAACAGATTCTCCGGCCAATCGCCAAACGCAATTTCGGCGTCGGCAATCGGAGAATCCAACTCCTTATCTGCGCCCGGGTGAAGGCCATCCCAGTCCACATGGTATCTGTAGTAAGTCACCTCCCTGGCGTGGAACATGCATTTATCCTGAAGGGGACGAACACCCCGCAAAACGATGACGAACCTCGTCGAGGTTGGCCAGCCTCCCGGTTAGCAGTTCATCATCTAGACAAACCACCGCACGCAGAAAGCCCCTTAAGATGTTTACCTTTTTGTGCTGACACCCCAAAGGGCAACCAGGTGTACTCATACAACCCCTGCTGGGTGTTCACTGCCACGTACTTTCGCGACTCCAGCTTCATCACCAGCTGGAGACACATATAACTAATAACAAGTTTCATGAAAGAAAGCCTCCCATTGAGCTTTGCATAGAGGTCCTTAATCCGGGGCATGGTGTAACGATCCATGGAGGCCCCATTTACGGTCACTTTGTAGTCCTCACACAAGCACACAACGCAGTCTGGCTTTAGTACGGGGACAACTAGCACTGCCCATTCTGCAAACTGTACAGGGCGGTGAATGCCGAGACTCTCGAGGCGATTGAGCTCCGCGTTCTCCTTAGGTCGCAGGTCATATGGAACTGGGTGGGAGTGGAAATATCGTGGCTGTCCCAACAGATCCACGCAAATTATTGCCATGGCCCCACCAAAGGTGCCCAGGCCAACTTGAAAAACCTGGGATATTTTGCGAGGGCTGCATGTGGGACCCCCCAAGCATATCTGGAATATCTGCTGCTAATCAAGGCAGAGGTGCTGTAGCCAGTCTCACCCGAGCAAACTGGGGCAGCTGCCTCATACCATGACCAAAGGCAGGCATGCGGACTGCTGCCCTTAGGTAATAGGGACAATCGCCGGACCAGCAATCACCAGCGTTTCCCGGTGCAAATGGCCAACTGGACCTTGGTGTCTTGTAAAGACAAAGGTTGTACCTCAGTCTGAATCCATTCAAACGTGCTTCTGCCGATGACCGAGGTGGTGGTTCTCTTGTCCAGTTCCATCAGAATCGGATAACTATTGAAACGGATCTTGATATCATGGTCTTGACTGGTGCAACCCTTGTTGTGGATATGCATAGCTGCTGGAATTTGTCTGTAGGTTCCTCCACAAAATGCGCGCGAGACCGGGGAATGCGCCCATGGCATGCGAGGCGACAGGCGGGCGGCCTGATTTGGGGATAGCGTTCGCAGCTGCTGTGTTGACCACATGTCTTGCAGCAGCTGGAATCGAGCTCTTCAGGGCTGAGAGAGAGACCCCGCCCAGCTCCCTGGGTCCTCTGTGGTTGTTCCAAGGGCGAGGGTCAGGATTTCCCGGTTGAGGAGGTACCCTCCCACGAGCGGAGGTGGAGCCCAAATTAAGTAACTACGCGGTTCCAGATGTGAGCGTTAACTCAGTCGCGGATTCTCCCGAAATTCATTGAGCTGTATTAAAGCAACAGCGTTGGACGATTACAGATGGTTGAGGATTGAAATGTTGCCCTAACAAGGGTAATCAATTCTGCGAATGACCTCCAATCCGGGGCATTGGGGGTGTCAAGCTTTTGATTACGCCACAGGTGGGCAAGCTGTGGGGGGGATAACAGTTTAATGTTCATCGATGATGGCGTTTGCCAGGGAAAAATATTGAATCCATTCAACGTACTGTGACTAATTGTTGGTGCCTCCGTCTGCAGCTGGTGAAGCGACCTTCTGGGGCCTACAAAAAGGAAGCTGAGTCCGGAGGAAATGGCACCGTCTGCAGCTCCTCTTTAGCCTTGTTGCCAGTGTTAGGCTTTGAGGAAGCAACCACACAAGAGCATAAGGAAAACCAAAAGGTTTAATGAACGCATGCAGACTCTGTACATCCCACTTCCTGAAGGGACTCCTGTGACTTCGGCCACATCTGGGCCGGGGTTTTTATATCCGGGTTGATCCTGCTCTTGAAGGAAGACCCACCCGCCTGGTGGAGAATCCTTCGAGGGTTACAGGGAACCTGATCGGCCATTCCCGTGATCCTTGTATAAGTTATAAGATGACACCTTTCAGCTGCATGTTTCACCATTGAGAAAATAAATCAATTTTACCTGATATTTTTGTGGCGAGTCAGGTTTTACTATTCTTTTACATTAAATAAAGTCTTCAAAGATGGCAATAATTGCATTGAGGCTCATATTTCACAAAGCAATACGTTCAGGTACAAAATGCATCTTTTGTTCTAAGTTTGTATGTGTAAACCCAGTGGGCTGTAATACATTTACGATTTTGCTCACCCGATGTTTGAAGAAACTGAAAGACTTATAATTTCATCCCTTCGCATTTGACGGGAAAGTTCTGGTGGAAATTGCACTCCATTATCCTGAACTGGGAAACACTGATCAGGAATCCTGGCCAGATATTCAAAGTGAGGTGAAGAGCTTGACGCACACATGAATGCTGGATCCCGATTCTGTGCCTCAGCTACATCGCTCTTGCAAAATGATCTTCGATCCTATGGTGCCCTCTGGACCCACAATTTTTAATTCCTGCCCGTATCGTGTTCTAATCATGCTTCCCTTTGAAAATCTGTCCACAAGTGTTTCAGCGGACAGGACTATCGCTCAAGAAATTTGACAGGTTAAGTAGAATCTACTGTGATTATCAGAAGATATGAAGGAAAATAAATATAAATATATATATATATGTCACCCTGGCTACTCTGTAAAACTCTTTTTTTAAATAGACAAATGGCTGGATTGATAAAATGGCCACCGCTAAACACATGATTAGAGCACTGGACATTTCTAGACAGTTTAAAATGGACAAAGGCATATATATACACCCTTGAAAATTTCTTGAAATTGCGTGGGTGAATCAAATTATTGAGTTCCTGAGCCCGTACATTTTTCACGGTTTTAAACGCCCTGTCTGCACTCCAACCTGCATCCTTGGTAGTTAATGTTCTGTCCATCATCTTAACTGACAAGGTAAAAGAAAGTGCAAATGATCTCTACACAGCTAACAGCCTTTGCAGCACAGACCTCTCCAGTGCTTATTAAAGCTGTGGCCCTACAAATTCCGCATACACAATGACACTTCCTTGCTTCAGTGCAGCTTGTTCTGAGAAATTTCAAAACTGCAAAAGACCCTGGACAGACATTTAGCTTCAGGCCATGTAAACTTGAGTGAGTCTGCCAGAACCTTGACAGTCATCGCTTTGTTAAACTTTGACAGTGAGCAGCGGTGCTGCTTAGAAGTGGAAACAATGCCTCAAGTGAGATCCTTTATTTGCTGAAAAGGGCATATTTAGTATCAGACTCAAAGATCCATATTTCCAATGCCCATTGTGGAAACTTTCTCAGGAACTAAATGAATAGCTAACAAAATGGAGCAAAAGCCTAATAAACATGACCACATTTCAAAAGTACTTAATTGGCCGTGAAGTATTTTGGGACATTCTAAATTCATGAAAGGCCCTGTATAACTGTAAGTTTTATCCTTTCTTACGGCTATTCTGAAAACGTGAGATCATGCTCTTTGGTGACGCTTTAATTCATAGGTGATGGTGAAAAGTGGATCAACTGGAATCCCGCACAGGTATCTGTGGAAAGTTTTATTGTCCTTGCTGAAAGGCTATCTGAGTTCAGACATCCTGTGGGGAAGTTCCCTGGAAGTTATTGTCCACAGTGAGGGTTTCTGAACCTTTTTGCTCCTGCAGTCACCCCCTTCCATGTTTTAAAACTCTCAGATGATACTCCAGTTAACTTTTTTTCTGCAAAGTTCCAGTTGCAAGTCCAGTCCTGAATGAAAAGTTTTAAAAATTAAACTATGGTGAACAATGCAGTTGGAGTAATTTAATGTCTGCTTATTAAGTGGTGGGATTCCCTTGGAAGGGTTCATTGCCAGAGTAACATGCTGACTTGTTGATGCACATATAACTTTACTTCATTTGTTAATAAGGCCACCGCTGCCATTGGTTATAATGCATCATTTACATTAACTGAGTGGGCTCAGCGGGTAAAAATAATGGCTGCGTAGTGTTTCCATGGTCTTTTTTCTAACTTATCCTTTGAGACTTCGGCCACATTCCCCCCACATCAGGCAAGCCATACAAAACACTATTGACCACAATAGGACTGGAAGATCTCGCCTTCGGCCACTGCCAGAAAACACATCATGAGTGTGGAGGTGATGGAAACTTCCGGCCCACAGTTTTATTTCTCCTTTTTCACTTTGTCTCTTTTTCTCTGTTGAGCCTCTCTTTTTAATTCTTTCTTCCCTTGTTTACTTTGCTAGATTCTTGTTGTTCTGCTCCAGCTCCTTTACTTTTGAAAAGTCCTGCATTTTTGGTATAACTGTCTGGTACCTCACCCTAGGAGTCATCATTCTCGTTGAGCCTTATTTGACAGCAGCTGGCACTCCAGCCCTGTTTCTACCTGACAGCCACAACTGCAAATTTCCAGCCCAGTTAAATAGATAGCGATGAGGAGTAGGAAACCCAGTCAATCCCGACCAAAGCCAGGTCAGGAGCCAATTAGAATACTTCTACTGCCACACCAGCTGAGATCAACACTGCCAAACTTTCCATTTGTACACCGCAGTTATTCATTAGATAACCTCACTGAGACATGCTCTTGCCTCATTCATCTGCATTGCACAAAATCTGCCCAGTCCAACCATTTTCTTGTTTCGTTTCTCACCACAGAATGACAAAATTGTTACAGCGCAGAGGAGGCTATTCAGCCTTTGTGTCTGTGCCAGCTCTCCAAATCAGCATTAAGACTTAGGGCGCGATTCTCCGCTGCCCACGTTGGGTCAGAGAATAGCGGGAGGGCGTCCCCGACATTTTTCACGTCCTCCCGCTCTTCTCCCACCCCACGGCCGCCCCACGACACAAATCGCTGCTCGCCATTTTTTACGGCGAACAGCGATTCTCCCCAGGCCGATGGGCCGAGTGCCCACGCCTTTACGGCCGTTTTTACAGCAGCAAACACACCTGCTTGCTGCTGTCATAAAAACGGCCGCAACATGCCCATTCTTGGCATCCAGGGCCCCGATTGGCACGGCCGTACCACGGCCGTAACGGACGCACTCTTTCGCCCTCCGCCACCCCGCAGGATCAGTCCGCGGGGCGGCCGAGGGAGATGCCGGCCCCGCGCATGCGCGGGTTGTAGCCGTCCAACCCATGCATGCACGGCTGACGTCATCGTGCGCGTCAGCCGGCGTGACGCTTGGCGCGCGGACTTAGCGACGGTCGCTAAGGCCGCGATGCCGTACTTCACGGGGCCCCGCTGCTAGCCACGCCCGGGGGGGAGAATCGAGTCCCGGGAAGGGGCGCGGAGGCTGCCGTGAAACACGGCCAGTTTCACGGCAGCCTTTACGATTCTCCGCATTTGCGGATAATCTCGCCCTTAGTGCTTCACTTTATAGAATCATAGAACTTACAGTACAGAAGGAGGCTATTCGGCCCATCGAGTCTGCACCGGCTCTTGGAAAGAGCATCCCACCAAAGCCCACATCTCCACCCTATCTCCATAACCCAGTAACCCCACCCAACACTAAGGGCAATTTTGGACACTAAGGGCAATTTAGCAAAGCCTATCCACCTTACCTGCACATCTTTGGACTGTGAGAGGAAACTGGTGCACCCGGAGGAAACCCACGCACACATGGGGAGAACGTGCAGACTCCGCACAGACAGTGACCCAAGCCAGGAATCGAACCTGGAACCCTGGAGCTGTGAAGCATTTGTGCTAACCACTATGCTACCGTGCTGCAGATTTATTTTCCACACACAGTTTAGCAACCATTGTAAATTGGCTCCTTAGCTTCATGGATGAAAACTGAGCATGAACTAGATTGGTGAGGTTTCTACATTTCTGCCGACAGAATTGTGTATGTGAGACGTCTGTACATTTGGGAGCAGTGCATCAGATAAGCATTAGCATTTGAAAACAAAACATTTTGTAAATGGAATAATGTTCCTTCTGTGCAGAAACTTAAGTATTTGTGTCAGTACACTGCTCCTTTTCAGTAATATTTTTGCTGTAAATGACATCTTGCACAGTGCCAATTGTATCCATCTTGTGACAGGAGTAAACAATGCTGTTAAAAGCAAAAGAACAGAACAATTAGGTGGAGTGTTAGCACTGAACGAGGAAGATTCACCTCAATTTCCCAGCATTAACCTCTGCCATTAATAATATCAAGTTTCACCTGGTTTTAATTTACTCGAGCTGTCCAACAGGAAGTAATTGAACACTCATTCCTAAAGACAGCTGTGGGTTACAGGCCACATGGAAAACAGCTGCTGCAAGTGATAGGAGACAAGGCTTTACGCAGATTAATTTTAATACTTTCTTCAATAAATAATGACTTGATATAACTAGATTTTTGAATCATATTAATTTAGATTATGCTTTTATTATTGGTTCGCAATGACTATTAATAACACTTTTCTTTGAATCAAGGTAACGTGTTATTCCATCCTCTCTCCCTTCTTCAGATGGTTAAACAAGATGAGCGTCATTCCCTGATTTTGGGTGGGATCAGGCAACACGTTACAAAGCCAAGCCTGCTTTTAAGTGCCCAGATATCCACAGTGGAGAAATGTGAAGCAACCACACAATTTTATCCCTTTGGTTCTGCCGTCATGCTATCAGATCAGTAGGGCAAGGGCAGCACGGTGGTGCAGTGGTTAGCACTGGGACTGTGGCGCCGAAGACTTGGGTCTGAATTCCTGCCCTGGGTCACTGTCCGTGTGGACTTTGCACATTCTCCCCGTGTCTGCGTGGGTCTCACCCCCATAACCCAAAGATGTGCTGGTTAGGTGGATTGGTCACGCTAAATTGCCCCTTAATTGGAAAAATTATTTGTATTTGTGTTGTATTTGGGAATGGCATCAGATCTTGTCTTTCAGATTATGGAAAATTTGGTTTGACAAATCATCTTAAAGACAGATTTTGAACAGGCAGATTTGAAAATTAAATCTGATTAATATACAGAATTTAAAGAAAATAGGTGAGCATGCTGTACAGTAATATATTATGGGGAAGAAATGCTGTTTCAGTTATGCATGAGTACTCGGTTATTTAAGTAGAGAAAATGCATTTTTCCCACAGCAGCCTGAAAACAGGAAAACGTTTAAAGGTCCGTTAAGCAATGTCAAGAAGGGGAACATAAATTTATACAGGACCTTTTACAATGAAATGTCTCACAATGTTTCATGGAGGCATCATAAAAAGCTGCTGAAGAAAAGGCGGAGGAGATATTAGGAAGTTTAATGAATGTCATGACCCCATGGGCTAGTGTGTGGTCAATTGCAGCCCCACTTGACCTTGAGTCAGAACATAAGTGAATGTTAGATGTTATTTGATAATACCTGAGGACCTTGGCTGAGCTCAATGAACTGCAGTCAGCAGGTTCTTTACAATTTAAACACAAATAACCTTTTGTTAGTTAAAAGTAATATCATTAAACTGACAAAAATGTAACAGACTACCTAATACTCCTCTCCCAAAGCGTCCCTTTCCAACTTACCCCAATATCAACACACAGACAAACAACACACAGGGAAAAGGGTGGTTGAGAGATGAGGAACATATCAATAAAAATAAAAGGATAAATGATATTTGATGCACTAGGATTACTAGTTAATGTCTTTCTGGAGTTTAAGCTTTAGTTGCGGTATTTCTTCCTTCTCGGCTTGAGGTGGTTATCTCTGGGAAGGTTGTTTACTTTCTCGACAGCTTCAAGACCATTTCAAGTTTACAGTAAATATGTTTAAGAACTGGTTTGAGAACAATAAAGCAGTTCTTCACTTCAGCATTGAGGGAGAGAGAGAGACTATTCCTTCTCCTTTCATCTGCCCATCTCTCTCAGAAGCATCGCACAGGAACAAATCACTGAGTGTTGTCAGGCAGAACACTGGCTCTGGCCAACCCACAGCTTGCCATCCAGCCAATCAAACCGACTTCCTCCAAAGCTAGTTTTTAAGATGCACCTAATGCTGATGAGTTGATTTTCTCCTCTCCAAATTACAGAACCTCAGAATACAGTGTCTTGGCAAGCATGCTGCTTCAGCTTGAGTATCCTGATTAAAGGCATATTCCGATTATGGGTCCACAGACCAAAAATAATAAACTAAAAGAAATGGAAACAAAGGAAATAACAGGAAGGACGCTTAATTAAAACACTGGCCGAAGAGAAATGGTTTAATGCAAGTGCTAAAGGAGGAGAAGAAAGGTAGCATATTTATACTTTTTTCCTGCAAAGGGCTAAATTATGGCTCAAAAAGTACATTCTGGGCTGTTCACCCCGGCAGGATCTTCTGGTTCCACCAACGGCGCACTCCATGCTGCTGGCTTTCCGGTGGTATGGGGTGGATTCAATGTGAAATCCCATTGACAGCAGCGGGATCTCACCACTGGCCAACAATGGGCCATCTCCCACGACCAGGAAGGAGGCCAGAGAATCTCGCCCATAATCTAAAACATCACAGAATCTCATTAAATTGTTATTTATGTAGCTGGTACTGTGAGATGTGGCAGATCTGTGACGCTTCCAGTGTTCCCGTCGACTACGTCTGCAGCAAGTGCAACCAATGGCAACTCCTCACAGACTGTGTGGTTCAGTTGGAGCAGCAGTTGGATGCATTTAGGAGCATGCAGGTGGCGGAAAGCGTCCTAAGTAGGAGTTACAGAGACATGGTCACACCCAAGGTGCAGGCAGCCAGATGGGTGACTGCTAGAAAAGGCAGGCAGCCAGTGCAGGAATCCCCTGTGGCTGTCCCCCTTTCTAACAGGGATATCGTTTTGGATACTATTGGGGGGGGACAGCTTGTCAGGGAAAAACAACAGCAGCCAGAACAGTGGCACCATAACTGACTCTGTTGCTCAGCAGGGGAGGGCAAAGTGCAGGCGAGCGATTGTTATCGGGGACTCTACAGTAAGGGGCACATATAGGCACTTCTGTGGAAGTGAAAGAGACTTCAGGATGGTGTGTTGCCTCCCTGGTGCCAGGGTCCAGGATGTCTCTGAATGAACACAGGAGATCCTGAAGGGGGAGGGTGAACAGCCAGAGGTCGTAGTACACATCGGTACTAACAACATAGGCAGGAAGAGTGACAAAGTCCTGCAGAAGGAATTCAGGGAGTTAGGCAGTAAACTAAAAAGCAGGACCTCTCGGGTGTAATCTCAGGATTACTCCCTGTGCCACATGCCGGTGAGGTGAGAAATAGGAGGATAGTGCAGCTAAACACGTAGCTAAACCAGTGGTGTAGGAGGGAGGGTTTCAGATAGGGTTTCAGATTTCTGGAGATTCGGATCTCTTCTGGGGCAGGTGGGACCTGTACAAGAAGGACGAGTTGCATCTAAACTCGAGGGGCACCAATATCCTGGCTGGGAGGTTTGCCAGTGTCATTCGGGAGGATTTAAACTAGTATGGCAGGTGGTTGGGAACCAGAGAATTAGCTTAGAAGGTGTCATACCTGAAGGGGAAATAAAGAACAAAAATAAGAGAGCAAAAAAGGTGACAAGTGTGAGAAGGGAGGTGGTCAATGCAGAACTGAGGTTATTGTACCTTAATGTGCGCAGTATACGGAACAAGGTAAATGAGCTTTTTGCGCACATTGAAATTGGCCGGTACGATGTTGTGAGCATCACGGACACGTGGCTGCAGGGGGATCAGGGCTGGGATCTAAATATCCAAGGATATGTGTCCTATCGAAAGGACAGGCAAATGGGCAAAGGAGCAGGGTTGCATTGTTAGTAAGGAATGAAGTTAAATCGATAGCAATGAGCGATATAGGGTCAGAAGGCATAGAACCTCTGTGGGTAGAGATGAGGACTCGCAAAGGTAAAAAGACCCTAATGGGAGTTATGTACAGGCCCCCTAGCAGTAGTCAGGATGTGGGGCAGAAAATAAATCAGGAGATAGAAAAGGCATGTAAAAAAGGCAATATTACAATAATCATAGACGACTTCAGTATGTAGGTGGACTGGGAAAATCAGGTTGGTAGTGGATCCAAGAAAAAGAATTTGTGGGACGTTTAAGAGATTTTTTTGGAGCAGCTTGCGACAGAGCCTACTAGGGAACAGACAATTCTGGATTTGGTGATGTGTAATGAGGCAGACTTGGTTAACGACCTTAAGGTGAAGGAACCCTTCGGGAGCAGTGACCACAATATGATAGAATTTACCCTGCAGTTTGAGAGGGAGAAGCTGGAATCAGATGTAATGGTATTACAATTAAGTAAGGGTAAATACAAAGGCTTGAGGCAGGAGCTGGCCAGAGTTGATTGGAAAAGCAGCCTAGCAGGCAAGACAGTGGAACAGCAATGTCAGGAGTTTTTTGGGGTTATTCGGGAGGCACAGCAGAAATTCATCCCAAGGAGGAGGAAACATGCTATTGGGAGGACAAGGCATCCATGGCTGACGAGGGATGTCAAGGACAGCATAAAAGCTAAAGAAAAAGCATTCAAAATGGTGAGGATTAGTGAGAAGCCAGAGGATTGGGAAGCCTTTAAAAGCGATCAGAGAATAATTTAAAAAGCTATACGGGGAGAGAAGATCAAATATGAGTGCAAGCTAGCTAGTAATTTAAAAGAAGATAGGACGAGTTTTTTTCAATATATAAAAGATAAGAGAGAGGCAAAAATAGACATTGGACCACTGGAAAATGTGGTTGGAGAAGTTATAATAGGGAACAAAGAAATGACAGACAAACTGAATAGTCACTTTGCATCAGTCTTCACAGCAAAAGACACCAGTGGGATGCCAGAGCTCCAGGACAATAAGGGGGCAGAGATGAGTGCAGTGGCCATCACTAAGGAGACGTTTCTGGGAAAACTGAAAGGTCTGATGGTGGATAAGTCACCTGGACTGGATGGACTACACCCCAGGGTTCTAAAAGAGATAGCTGAGGCGATTGTGGAGGCAGTGGTGGTGATTTTTCAGGAATCTCTGGAGGCAGGAAGGGTCCCAGTGGACTGGAAAGTGGTTCATGTAACACCACTGTTTAAGAAGGGAGGGAGGCAAAAGACAGGAAATTATAGGCCGATTAGCCTGACTTCAGTCATTGTTAAAATTTTAGAGTCCGTCATTGAAGATGAGATTGCGGAGTACTTGGAAGTGCATGATAAAATAGGACTAAGTCAACAAGGCTTTGTCAAAGGGAGGTCATGTCTGACAAATCTATTAGAGTTCTTTGAGGAGGTAACAAGGAAGTTAGACAAAGGAGAACCAGTGGACGTGATTTATTTAGATTTCCAGAAGGCTTTGAACAAGGTGCCACATCGGAGATTGTTAAATAAGTTAAGAGCCCATGGTGTTAAGGGTAAGATCCTGGCATGGATAGAGGATTCGCTGACTGGCAGAAGGCAGAGAGTAGGGATAAAGGGGTCTTTTCTCAGGGTGGCAGCGGGTGACTAGTGGTGTGCCTTAGGGGTCTGTGCTGGGATCACAACTTTTCACAATATACTGTCATGTGAGAGTACCTTTAAGAAATGGGTGTTTATCGAATAGCTGTAGCGGACGTACCTTTAAGAAATGGGTGTTTATCAAATAGCTGCAGTGATGTCAGAGTGTGGGTGGAGCTGGGCTGTCTGTCTGCTTTACTTTTGTTTTTGAGCTGGCAGCTACTGTGTGTATTGGTTTCGTTTTCAGAGCTAGGTAGCTGCAGGCAAAGCAAGCAGCTGTATAATGACCTCTCTCTCTACAAGCTACAGAATGTCTTCACCTCATTTGAGGATTTCAAAGTAATACCTGTTTCTGTAGAGAATTTAAACCTACTGTCTTTCTTTGAAAAGAGTTTAACATATGGATGTTGCAAGGAAAGATTAAGGGTTACTTATAGAGTACTGCATTCTTTGGAGGGACGTATTTGAGTTGACAGTTGCTGAGATGTTAACATTTATAAAATGTTAACTGGATTCATAGCATAAACATTGTTTTGTTTAAAAATTCTTCAGATCTCTGTTGCATCACACCTGTAGAGTGGGCCCTTGTGCTCCCCATAATTGAAATCTATTAAAAGTTATGGGTCAGATGAACTCCATGATATAGACATAGAACATACAGTGCAGAAGGAGGCCATTCGAGTCTGCACCGACCCACTGAAGCCCTCACTCCCACCCTATCCCCATACCGCAGTAACACCTCCTAACCTTTTTTGGTCACTAAGGGCAATTTATCATGGCCATGAAAGGAGGGAGAGATTAAATGATAAAAGCTATCTTGCCGAGCCACTGCTGCACTGAGCCCATGGCTACAGTGATGGAATATATGTCAAGCGTGTATAGATTAAATATGTAACCTGGCTCTCCATGGCGGTCCCCATCCTCTCCATGGGTGAAAGCATATATTTAATTGCCTGGGACATGGCAGAGTTCATGGCACGCATGGACTCTTCCATGCCCGACATAAAGATACACATAAACCCGAGAATCTCTGCCATATTTTCCCTTTAGACTCTGCTGAATGTCCAGCAGGTTGCTTGAGACTGTGTCAAGAGGTCTGTCATCAGTGTGGGGTTCAGCAGAGGTCTGATCCCTAGCAGTCCTAATCGTCTGCAGTCCCAGCCATTATATGTTCCCTCAGCTGGTTGAGGTGTTCTCACCAGATCATGCTCCTGAATCTACACATGAACCCTTTGTGGGTTGTGTGGGTGACACAGTGCGGGTGGGGGTGGATGATGGTGGTATCAGTCAATCCTATGGGGCACTGGCTTCTTCATTTCCTGAGATGCTCCTTGGATAGTGATGACCTGTAGTGGAGAACAAGAAGAGTCGCATGAAGAATCATCACAGTTTGAGGGGTTCACAATTCATTACATCCATCCTGTGAGCCTGATAGAAACTAACCTTTTATTACAGGTAAAAGGGGTTAAAGGGAGAAAATATTTAAAGAAATCATAATAACTAAGATTTTAAAAGTAATATATTAAAGAGCAGAAAATGCTGAGAGCTTGTGAAAAGATCCAATCACAAAACTGCAAACATTTGCAAGGCTGAACAGAAAGAAAGGCTCCCTGTCTTAGAGAGATGGGCTAGGATCCAGTTCCATGTCCATGGTAACCACAGAATAAACCCATGGAAAGAAATTTCTGCTGAGTGTGCCTTTCATCAGAGTGGAAAGTTACCGAAATGTTTAACCTTTAATTTAACAGACAGACCCATGAGTCAAATTAAAAGAATTATAGATTAGTCAAAACCAATCACTACTGTTGAGGGGACAAAACTTTATAGATAGCGATCTTCTTAAAAGTTTAGGTATCGGGACGAAAAAGTCATTCTAGAATCAACTCAGCCTATTCTCTAAAATCTGTTCTAACCTCTTGCTTTGCAAATCTATTTTAAACTGCGCAGTCCTTTTGTGCTGTGTATCTTGACTTGAAGAAATTACTACGAACTGTCCTTGTATTTTGAATTCAACTTATCTGTACTTGGTAAGGACAAACAATCATTCCGATTAACTTACTGCAGGGCTAGTCGGACCTTCTAAATTTGTACTTGTGTGAAAATTGAAACTTACCAATAGGCACTAGAAGCTGACAAAAATAAAGGTGGCAAATTGCCTTTATCCCAAAAAGCCAATCTTGAATCTCTGTTATTTGGTATATGGTACGGAGTTACTGGTATATGAATAGACACAGAGATCCAACAGTGCCCCTTTTCCACTAGCAGAGCGGTTGCTTCTTCCTCTTTGTACCTGGTTGGTTGTGTCTCATTGTCTCTGACAGGTCATGCTCCTTCCTCGCCAGCAATATCCATCTTCCTTTAGTAGCTGTCAAGAGTCTCAGGCCAGCAATTCTGCTCCTGTGTGCCCTCTATCCATGTTTCTGGAACAAACCTCTTTATTCACCTGAGGAAGGAGCAGTGCTCCGAAAGTTCGTGTTTGTAACAAACATGTTGGACTTTAACCTGGTGTTGTAAGACTTCTTACTGTGCACACCCCAGTCCAACGCCGGCATCTCCACATCATGTAGTTGTGGGTCTGCGTGTCTTTCATGCCAAAGTACAGAGTTAGGGACATATCAAGTGACATCTTACCCCCTTGTCTGAGGACATGTACCTCCATCTGACCTGTCAGTGCTATTTTAATAAGACCAGAAGAAATATGGACAGGAGTAGGCCGCTTGGCCCCTCGCACCTGCTCCGCCATTCAATAGGAACGTGGCTTATCCAACATTCCTCATGTCCACTTCCCTGCCATTTCATCATAACATAGAACATAGAACATAGAACAGTACAGCACAGAACAGGCCCTTCGGCCCTCAATGTTGTGCCGAGCCATGATCACCCTACTCAAACCCACGTATCCACCCTATACCCTTAACCCAACAACCCCCCCTTAACCTTACTTTTTAGGACACTACGGGCAATTTAGCATGGCCAATCCACCTAACCCGCACATCTTTGGACTGTGGGAGGAAACCGGAGCACCCGGAGGAAACCCACGCACACAGGGGGAGGACGTGCAGACTCCACACAGACAGTGACCCAGCGGGGAATCGAACCTGGGACCCTGGAGCTGTGAAGCATTTATGCTAACCACCATGCTACCATGCTGCCCCTTGATTCCCTCACTGATCAACCTATAGTTACCCGCTTTTGCCTCCTTCCCTTTTTGAATTGGGGTGTTAGCTTGGCAATTTTCCAATTCTCTCGTACTTCTCCAGAATCCAAGTGTTTTGGAAAATTGCATCCAAAGAATCCAGAATCTCTGTTGCTACCTCTTTAAGGATCTTTGAATGTAAGCCATCAGGGCCGGGGACTCATCTTCCTTCAGTGATGATGATGGTATTTAATTGCTCCCCCATATTCTTCAGCATGTTGTGTCCCAGTGCACACAAAAAGCAAACTTCCACATGCTTTGGTTTCAATTGCCATGTGACGCTAAGGCTGATCACACATTTACTCTTCCGGCATGGCTGCCCACTCGCACTTCTATATTCTTGATGACGATACAAGAGATTGTTGTTAAAACTGTAACACTGGCATTTACCACGTGAATCGGAGCAGGCTGTTGACCCACTTCATGCACTAGCTCTTCAGCTCTTCTGCTACCTCTGTCCGGGTTACCCTGGTCAGGTGAGGGTTTTTTTCAATAAAATCTTCAAGAAAGGGCAGCTCCCGCCTTCACTTGAAGGAGGAGGAGAATCTGCATGGAGGCACTGCAGAACCATGGGGATGGTCTGCTTCGGTGGTCAGGCAAGATGGATCTGATGGGGACTTTTGTATGAAAGCCAGAAGAATCTCACACTCTGCACCACTGGAAGTGTCCTGTTTGAACTGGAGTCTCTTTCATAGATGGCCCGCATCTGTCAGCTGATGGTGGGTTGCACCAATAAAAAACTTGCGCACTGCTGAATCGCACGTGTTTCCCTTCACATCACCAGCACTTTCAATTCTAATTGTAATCTCGTGGGGAATGGCAAAAGCTTGCCATTGACCTCTTCCATGCTGATCCTCAACACCGATGCCCAACAAGGCTGTGTCCTCAGCCCCCTACTATACTTATACACCTATGACTGTGTGGCTAAATTCCCCTCCAACTCAATTTTCAAATTTTCTGATAACACCACCGTAGTGGGTCGGATCTGAAACAATGGCGAGACAGAATACAGGAATGAGAGAATCTGGTGAACTCGTGCGACAACAATAATCTCTCCCTCAATGTCAACAAAACAAAGGAGATTGTCCTCGACTTCAGGAAACGTAGAGGAGAACATGCCCCTGTCTACATCAATGGGAAAAAAATAGAAAGGGTTGAGAGCTTCAAGTTTTTAGGTGTCCAGATTACCAACAACCTGTCCTGGTCCCCCCATACCGACAATATAGAACATAGAACAGTACAGCACAGAACAGGCCCTTCGGCCCTCAATGTTGTGCCGAGCCATGATCACCCTACTCAAACCCACGTATCCACCCTATACCTGTAATCCAACACCCCCCCCCCCCCCCCCCCCCCCCCCCCCCCCCCCCCCGCTAACCTTACTTTTATTAGGACACTACGGGCAATTTAGCATGGCCAATCCACCTAACCCGCACATCTTTGGACTGTGGGAGGAAACCGGAGCACCCGGAGGAAGCCCACGCACACAGGGGGAGGACGTGCAGACTCCAGGTCCACCAAAGCCCACCAATTACTATTTTCTCAGAAGACTAAGGATATTTGGTATGTCAGCTACAACTCTCACCAACATTTACAGATGCACCATAAAAAGCATTCTTTTTGGTTGTATCACAGCTTGGTATGGATCCTGCTCTGCCCAAGACCACAGGAAACTACAAAAAGTCATGAATGTAGCCCAGTCTATCACATAAACCAGCCTCCCATCCATTGACTCTGTCTATAATTCCCGCTGCCTCGGAAAGGCAACCAGCATAATTAAGGACTCCACGCACCCCGGACATATTCTCTTCCACCTTCTTCCGTCAGGAAAAAGAGACAAAAGTTTGAGGTCACGTACCAACTGACTCAAGAACAGTTTCTTCCCTGCTGCCATCAAACATTTGAATGGACCTACCTCGTATCAAGTTGATCTTTTCTCTACACCCTAGCTATGACTGTAACATTATATTCTGCAGTCTCTCCTTCCTTCCCTAAGTACGGTATGCATTGTCTGTGTAGCATGCAAGAAACAATACTTTTTCACTGTATACTAATACATGTGACAATAATAAATCAAATCAAAAAGAGAGCGGATCGGTGACGGCAAGCTATTGACAAAATCCCACCCTCTCATCTTGTCTGATCAACATTGTGGCTTCATCAATGCGAATCTTTCTATTCTGTAAGTACCTGACACATTCAAGTTCATTGACGATCGGAGGTTGAAAGGTCAATAATTTATTTAATGTTACAGAACCTGATTTGAAAAATATTCTTCTTCTGACTCCAGTGGAAGAGCGAGGAAATTATTCCTGGTCTGAAATATGGGAAAGCTTCCACAAGTGGACTGGCAGAGAGGCTGCTTGACATTAATCAATGGTACAGGACTGGGAAGAAACCTATCTATATTCAATTGAATTTGTTCATGCTTTTTGTGCTACTATAGACAAAGTTACACATTTTTCGTTTATGGTTTCCAAGCAAAAGAAAATCCCAGAACAACGTTAAAATAAAATGGAACTTAATTTAATTTACCATCTCCCTGATCAGCCCTGAACATTCAGTGGTAGCAATAAGCTGGGGAAGCCTCATTTGCGGAGCCACAGGATTGTAAGAGAATTTGAACCTTTTGCTGCTGTGCTGATGTTCTACCTTCATTCCTCTTCCACCTGGACCACAAAGCCTTTCTTCTCACTTACTACTGTGAAAATTCTTATATTTCTCGGCAATGCCACCACCCTCACCTTGCCTTCTTATTGTCCCTCAGATATTCTTCCCAGCAAGTTTCAGCAGTCCTGCCCATTATTCCCAAATCCTGTTCTAATTACCTGGGACCCCTCTCCCACATTCCATGACGTCCCTGCTATAATCTGGGTCAAATATTCCTCGCCCATTCCTACCAGACCCTGATAATCCATTGCTGCCAAACGCCAGGAAACTTTCCTCAATGCACCCAGATAGTTCCTTCCTGTTGTACTAATCACATTCCAGGACCACTTTCCAGCAGCCCGAAACCAATCACCACAAACACCTTTCCAACATTGCTACAATCTAGAATCATGCTAGCTGCCATACATTGATACACCATTCCCACTATCCCCCAGAGGCCACTACTTCAGTAATCCCACACACAAAAATCTCCTCCACATGTTTCCAGATTCCAGAAATAGCCTTCTAACAATATTAAATCAAGCCAGGCATGTTAGACCCAAAAATGCCGAACAGCACATGTAACCTGCTCCCAGCCAGCGTGTGCGCAAAAGCTCTGAGGTGTGTCAGTTCCCAATGTCTGTCTTCAATGTTAACATAAGTTGACTTGCGTAATATTTGATTGACTTTATTGATGAATTAACAGGGTGTGGCCATCTAAAATGGCTGCCTGCAAAGGATTATGGGAATTGTGGTCAAGTTGGGACACAGGCAGTACACAACCCCTGTGTATTGTGCAAAGGAAAATCAGACCGAACTGAAACTTGCCCCTGTTAAAGGTCAATCACCGATTTTCCCAGGACAATAGACTCAAATTAAGGAATAGCAACAGCAGCAGACTCACCGGCACTGCTTCCCCTCATTTGGAAAGGCATACGTACCTGGGACAATGGTAACAGGGACCAGCCCAGCTATCGAGGTACCCGACCCTAATTGGCGAGAATTGATTAGGGTGATCGAGACCCTATCGATCCATTGGATCCTGAGTTATCACCGCCCAAAAGGGAGTGAAAAAGGAGAAGGATAAGAGGCCCTGCGCTACTAGGGATTGGTCTCTTTTGGGACCGGCCTGTGCCCACACCAACTGCAGCATAACGACCAGCCAAGCTCAAGGCCTGAGATCGATACCTGAGAGAGATGAGCTGCAGCCGAGACGAACCTGACGACTTCCAGCTGACACACGTGGGGATTCAGATGAAGGCCTTATCTACCCGCACAGAGCCGGTCATCCAGATGTTTTGTAAAGGTCATCTTAGTTGGTAGGTGTAGTTAAATGCATAGCCGCGTGGATCAATGCACATAGAGATAGGTCTTGTGTTTAATAATAAACTGTCTTTTGACCTAGATTACAGGCCTCACCCAGTCACGATTCTTACCAAGCACACCCCCACTCAACTTTTGTTAGATGGCAGACTAAAGAACAGTTCAGTTAGCCAGGTCAGAGCAGCTCGCTGGACACCATTACTGCAAGGCAAGTGATGTGTTAGGCAACTTGGTTCGACGTTGACTGCAACTAGATGCAGGGAAGCAAGAAACAAACGTCTGACACCGGAGATGATCCAACACTGTTTTATTTAACTATGAACTGCTGTACATGTTCAGTTGTGGGTTGACACTCTACTAATCCTACTGATGACCTCTTACTGGTTCGACCAGACTTACTAGCTACCACATGGCAATAATGTCCACTAACTTCTGCACTCTGACTGTCTCAGTATCTGGGTCCCGAGAGAGCAGGAGTCTTAATGCCCTGTGGGCTTTATAGTGGTGGTGTCCTGTCTGGTGATTGGTTATTCTGTGTTGTGTGTTCATTGGTCATCCTATGTGTCAATCACTGCCCGTCTGCTTCTCATTATATACCTGAGTGGATATTATGACACCTCCCTTTTTAAAATAAATAAGTTTTGGAACGTCAAGGTATATACATGCCTGACTATGTACAAATGGTGAGTTAACGAACATATATACATGGGAAGGTGTCTATCATGCAGATACAGAGCAAACTGAACAAAATTTACAAAAGTAAAGTCTATAGATTCAGTCTTTGAGGCGGGCGACGAATTCTTGTCGATCACCGCAGAGGCGGAGCAGGAGACGCCGGCACTTGGACAGGTGGGATTGCGGCCATTGCGGCGGTGTCGTGGGCAGGCGGGATCTATGGCAGATCGATGTCCTCATGGCAGGAAACGTCCGGAGGAGGCACGATAGCCGGCGGAGCAATGCGGTTAGGCGGCCGGCGGGGAACTCTTCGCAGAGCCCTCCTGTTGCGCCGGAGAATGGAGCCATCAGCCAATTGGACAATGAAAGACCTTGGGGCGGCCTTCCTGATAACAACAGCTGGGCTGACCAACCTCCCTCAGGCAACTGGACGCGAACAACATCTGCGGGAGCCAGCGCAGGCAGAGCCATGGCATGAGCATCATACGCGATCTTCTGCTGGTCCCTGGACCGATGCACTTTTTGCAGCACCGTGAGGTGGTCAAGGTCTGGAATGTGAATGGCTGGAACAGTTGTCCTCAGGTTGCTGTTCATGAACATCTGCGTCGGAGACAAACCAGTCGACAGAGGGGCTGCCCTGTAGGCCAGCAGCGCCAAGTTGAAATCAGAGGTTGAGTCTGCAGCCTTGCACAACAACCGCTTGACAATATGGACCCCTTTCTCGGCCTTCCCGTTTGATTGCGGGTAATGGGGGCTGGATGTGATATGACTAAAGTGGTAGGATTGTGCAAAATCGGACTACTCCTGGCTGTAGAAACATGGACCATTGCCACTCATTACTGTGAGTGGTATCCCATGCCTGGCAAACGTCTCTTTGTAGGATTTGATGACGGATCTAGACATGAGATCTGACAATTTCACCACTTCCGGGTAACTGGAGCAGTAGTCGACCAAGAACACGTAATCACGCCCATTAGCGTGAAAGATGTCTATCCCCACTTTAGACCACGAAAGGTAACAATCTCGTGCTGTTGCAGTGTTTCTTTGGGCTGAGCCAGTTGAAACTTCTGGCAGGTTGGGCAGTTGAGGACCGTGTCAGCAATGTCCTGGTTGATGCCCGGCCAATAAACCGCCTGACGAGCTGTACGTAGACATTTTTCGACCCCAAGGTGACCCTCATGGATCTGTCGAGCACAATAGCGCGTATGCATTGAGGAATGACGATCCTATTCAGTTTAAGAAGGATTCCCTCAATGACCGTTAACTCGTCCTTAACGTTAAAGAACTGAGGACATTGCCCCTCTTGCCAGCCATGGGTGAGCTGTTGCTTCACGCGCTGCTGTAGAAGATCCTTGGCAGTTTCTTCATGTATTTGGACCACTCATTCATCAGTAGCTGGTAGGGTGCTGGCACACACCTGCACCTGTGCCTCTATGTGGCAGATGAAATCACCCTGTTCACACGGCGTGGTGATGGATTGGGATAGGGCATCCGCGATGATCAGCTCCTTACCTGGTGTGTAGACGAGTTCGAAGTCATATCGGCGGAGAGGAAGAAGAATTCGCTGTAGCCAAGGTGTTATGTCATTTAAATCCTTCTGGATTAGGTGGACTAAAGGCCTATGGTCTGTTTCCACCGTGAACTTCGGCAGGCCATATACGTAGTCATGAAACTTGACTATTCCTGTCAGGAGACCCAAGCACTCCTTCTCGATCTGGGCATACCATTGCTCAGTCGGCGTCATGGCCCTGGAGGCATATGCCACTGGAGCCTAGGACGAGGAGTCATCTCGCTGGAGGAGCACTGCCCCAATGCCGTCCTGGCTAGCATCAGTAGATATCATGGTGTCCTTGGTTGGGTCAAAGAACGCCAGTACTGGGGGTGTGGTGAGCTTCGCCTTTAGCTCGAGCCACTCCTTTTCATGGGCGGGCAGCCACTGGGACACTGTTGACATCTTTACGAGCGGCCGCTGACGTCACCACCGGCGCATGCGTGGTTGGGGGGTCTCTTCCGCCTCCATCATGGTGGAGGCCGTGGCGGCGGCGGAAGAAAAAGAGTGCCCCCGCGGCACTGGCCCGCCCGCCGATCGGTGGGCCCCGATCGTGGGCCAGGCCACAGTGGGGGCACCCCCCGTGGTCCGATCGCGCCGCCAGGATCCCGGGGACCCGCTCGCGCCGCCAATCCCGCGGGCACCAGAGTTGGTTGAAACCACGTCGGTGGGATTAGCCTGTCAGCGGCAGGACTTCGGCCCACTGCGGGCCGGAGAATCGCCGCGGAGACCACGCCGATCGGCGCGGGGGCACACCAATCGGCGGAGCGTGATTCCCGCTCCCGCCGATTCCCGGGTGGCGGAGAATTCCGGGCACGGTGTGGGCGGGATTCACGCCGGCCCCAGGCGATTCCCCGACACTGCGGAGAATTCCGCCCCACATCGCAAAGAAGATCTTTATACAGTCAAAGATGCAGTATACTGACCAATGGCAGTCAAAGACACAATCTGTGGGCACTTCACGTTCATCACACTCACCCAGGTAAGGAGACACGGCATTGATCCCCGCCCTACCTGAGGACCCCCCCAAAAAAACTAGTCAAGTAGAGCTCGGGTAGTGGAGAAACGGTCGCCACCTGTAGCGGCCCATACACACCCCATGTCACCCTCAAATTCGCTGGAATGGGTTTCTGCACACTTCATTGCCTTGGACAGGTCTTAATCTTCACTTCCAATCTGACTCTATCCCCTCTATTTGGTTGTGGGATAAAGAATGTATTCCACAACACTCAGCACTCTAAACCCTTCTCTCTTCCACCTTTCTCTAGACCCCTTCGGTCATTCACTCACACATGCTACTTACACGTAAGACACAACGGTTGCTGATTACTGCTGCTATACACGGAACCCCACTGTACCCTTGGGACGAAACTTTATAAAACTGGCCGCCTTGAAATTCGGCTGGTTAAGCAACGCCTCAACCTCCTATGGCTGTGAGTACGATGGAGACTGGTCGAAGAAAGTGTCCGCCCACTCCAAACTTCGACCACACAAGCTGTGTGATACTTGAACAATGAAATTCTGCACTTTAATTTGCATTTCTGGTCTCTCTCCAAAATCTATTGAAAACAAAATGGGGGAGTCACACATGGTGACAATCATAAAGGGTAATTGGAATTAAGAGATAAAGACTAATAAAATGCAGATGTTTACCAAAGATAATATCACAATCCTGTGCTTGATTCCCTCGGAATACATGGGAATACACGGCAGACAGACAAACTACAGAATGAATCCAGGACCCCTATTCTTCGCAATGATCATCGCTGGACTTACTGAACTCCGAGCGCAACAAAACATGGACTTACTCCATGCTGGACATCTGTGGTTTGCACCACCTTAAACAGGGGTTGTCTCTTGAGGACAGGACATTATGGATAGAACCCAACAGAAGCATCCTATTTGGGTGTAGCAATCAAAGGGCAATGTACAAAAGGCCCAACGGGACCACATCTGCATGCTACATCAGCACAACTGGAAAAGGGGATTGGTGGGAACTTATGAACGAAGGGTGACCCGAAATTGGATGTTTGAGGGGAAGCTCAGGGAACACATTAGGAATCGGACAAAACTGCCCCGGGACACCCACTAAAGGTAACTTGGCATTGCACAGAATTAGGTCAGGACATAAGCCAGCCCCAAACACCACCACCCAACAGACCAGCTCCAGTCAGGATACCACCCAGCAACTGTTAGAGATTGAGACCAAAACCCTCACCTGGTGGGAAAACTTTGCAAAATGGAACCCCCTCTCCTACATAATCGAGATCCTCCCCCTGATTGTGGTAATATACATTGTCATCCTCACATTCCAACTCCGTAAATGGAAGGCGAAAGCCTCCCACCCCCAGATATACACGGTCCGAGCCCCCCTTTTTGGAATTCAATAAGAAAGTATCCTGAGAATGTACAACTTATAATCAAATGTAACAACCGCTGCTGAAATGAGCATTTGTGCCTTTGTATTAAAGATAAGGATAATTAGAATGAATGATGTGCTGCTGTTTTAAATTTTGTGTTATAAATAAGTTCTGTAATGCATGAGCAAGCAGCATGAGAGTAGGTTAGCTTAGAAAGGTTAGTCAGAAATGAACTGCCTGTATATGAATTTAATTTAAAATGAGATAATAATTAGCAATGGATTTAATTTTGATGAACTGTATGTAATAATGAATGAATTAGGTAGAATTGTGCAATGAAGTTTAGGACAGAGTAGAGTAGGACCTGAACTGACCGACAGGTGACTGGCACAATCAGGTAGACATAGGCTCGAGTCTGTGATCCACCGCGCTTCGCGTTCAGGATCAAGAGGATGGATATGTGGCCATCTAAAATGGCCGCCCTCAAAAGATAATGGGAATTGTGGTCAAGTTGGGACACAGACAGTACACAGCCCCTGTGTATTGTGCAAAGGAAAACCAGACCGAACTGAAACTTGCACCTGTTAAAGATCAATCACCGATTTCCCCAGGACAATAGACTCAAATCAAAGAATCGCAACAGTAGCAGACTCGCCGGCACCGCTTCCCCTTAATAACAGGATTTTCAGCAAAGTTGAAGTCCATGAAATAGAAGGGAAATTGGCAACATGGATGGGAAATTAGTTAAAGAACAGGAAATGGTCGCTTTTCCAACTGAAGATAGATATACAGCTGGGTTCCCACGGCATTGCTATGAGGTCCCTGGCCTTCTGTTATGTATCAATGGTTTGGACATGGGCGTACAAAATTTGCAGATGGTTCAAAATTTTGAAGTATAGTGAGCTGTGAGATTGCAAAATGTGTCAAGGGTGCACAGGCAGGTTAGTGGAATGGGCAGGCATTTGGCAAATGAAACTTAATGTAGAAAAGTGTGAATTGAATATTTTCTTAGAAAGAAGTAGGAGAGTAATATAAATTAAACAGTACAATTCTAAAAGTAGGTGAAGGCACAGATAGACATGGGTGTCACATACAGAAATCGTTGAAGATGATAGAGTAGGCTGAGAACATAGAAACAGAAGAAAAAAGAGCTGGGGTAGGCCATTTGGCCTTTCGAGCCTGCCATGCCAGTCAACAACATCGTGGCTGATCATCTCCTTAATTCCACCTTCCTATGCAATTCTCAGATCCCTTCATTCTCTTTATGGCTCGAAGTCTAGCACCTCTAACTTGAACTTTCAATGACTGAGTATCCACAGGTCTCTGGGGTAGAGAATTCAAAAGATTCACAATACTTTGAGTAAAGAAATATTTCCTTATTTCAGTTCCAAATGGCTGACTCTCTATTTTCTGAGACTATGGCTGCTAGTTATGGATTCCCCAGCGAGGAGAAACATTTTCTCAGCATCTATGCTGTCAAATCACTGAAGGATTTGATATGTTTCAATTCGATTACCTCTCATTTTTTAAACTCCAGGAAATGAAGACCTACTGTACTCAATCTCTCCATTTTTGCACAATCATCACTGAAAATCTTGTGAACCTTTGTTGTACACCCTCTTGGGCAAGTATTTCCTTCCTTTGGTAAGGAGAGGAAAACTTCAAACAGTACTCCAGGTGCAGCCTCACCAATGCCCTGTTATAATTGTTGCAAGATTTATTTACTTGTTTACTCTAATCACTTTGTAACAAAAGCCAATATAACAATTGCCTCCCTAATTGCTTGTTGTACCTGCATGTTAACTTCTTGTGATTCGTGTGCAGGTTTACCTAGGACACTGAACAATTCCCAGCTTCCCACTATTCACAAAATATTCCGCTTTTTATCTTTCCTGCCAAAGTGGATTTCACCACATTGTATTGCATCTGCCATGTTCTTCCAAATCACTCAGCCCCCATATCTAAGTAATAAAATAGATTACAGTAAGCTGAGACACAAACTAGGAGAGTAATTTAACAGAAAAATGCCTGAGTGTCATTTTGGGCCCATTGGAGGCATATTTTCCGACAGCCGTGTTAGACATTTAACAGCACTTAGTGCCGGAAAGGAACCCCTACGAGCTTCTCGCCATCACTGGCTCCCTCGCTTTCTGATTCATCGGACTCAATACTCTTGCTGCTAACAAGGGGGGAGCTCCCACACCATTTACTCCCAGTCAACACACAAGCATGGCAGTGCGCAGAACTGTTCCTCACGTTAGCGATGCCGACCTGGCCAGGTTTCTGGATGCTGTGGAGGTGAGATGGGATATTCTGTTCCCCTGAGGGGGTCGGAGGGGCAGCAGCAGGGCCACCAATACCTCCAGGGAGGCAGTGGCAGCAGCTGTCAGTATGGGCAGCATGACCAGGAGGATCACCGTACAATGTCAGAAGACCAACGTCCTCCAGCGAGCTGCAAGGGTAAGTTACCACCTCTATCCTGGCATTAGTTTCTCATCCCACCCCTCAAATTCCCAACACCCCTCCAACAGGACACAGCCATGAGATTCAGGAGGGAATGTCAATGACATTTTGGCAAGTGCATAGCTGATTGGAGGGCGCAGGAGAAGGTGCCGAAAATGCATGGCACAGAAGCCAACACTGTTAAGGTGGCGACTAGTGGAAAGTCTGGACCACACTGCCAGTGTCTTGAGTGGTGGAGCCCAAGGCATGGCTCAGCCTGTGACGACCATGGCAGAGGGCCTCAGCATCACGTCCCAGTCGCTGAGGGATGTGTCCCAGACACAGGTGGATATTGCTGGGGCATTGCAGAGCGTGGCTCAGTCATTGAGGAGCATAGCTGAGGGCGTGTCACCCTGTTCTGCCCTTGAGATGCACCGGTGTCAGGAAGGGGGGAGACAATGGTGCAGACAATGGGGAGGCGTCAGGACCGATGGAGCCCGATGACATAGAGACATCTGGAGCTCGCTCCAGCTGCCCCTCCATCCCATGGAATCCTACAGGAGCCTTCAGGGAGGAGGAGGCGCTGGAGGCAAACACGGGGCCTGCCAACAAGGAGATGATAGTGGTCTCCAGTTCTTCCGAATTCTCCCCTTCCTGACACCGGTGCATCTTAAGGGCAGAACAGGGTGACAAGGCGATGCCAGTAACCGGTGAGTCAGATGGGACCCTTCAGCTCCAGGCTCCCCTGAGGATGTCTGCCATAGGGCATCAAAGGCCACAGGAAGCGAAAGCAGCCGGCTGCCTCCACATCTGCTATGCATCCTGGGGACACACTTAGACGTAGCACTAGACTACAGAAGGTCAAGAAGATTGACGACCACTGAGTGGCCGCTGGGGTGGGTGGGTGTGGCGTTCACTAGCTGTAGCTTGAAGGAATGGAAATATTCACAATTAAAACATGTAATACCTGATACATGTGAAGCCCCTGCAACATTGATCTTCTCAGTGCGCCAGCCTGCACCCCCACCCGTCTTACCCTTCACTCGACTGACCCCCCTGTCTCATGGGCACAGTGGTTCGAGATCAAACACTGCTGATACAGACCTTGGGCGGAATTCTCCGACCCCCCCGCAGGGTCGGGGAATCGCCCGGGGCCTTCGTAAATCCCGCCCGCGTTGTGGCCGGAATTCTCCGCCACCCGGGAATCTGCGGGGGCGGGAATCGCACCCTGCCGGTCGGCGGGCCCCCCTCAACGATTCTCCGGCCTGCGATGGGCCAAAGTCCCGCTGCTGTCAGGCCTCTCCCGCCGACGTGGTTTAAACCACTTCTGGTGCCGGCCAGAGCAGGTGGTGCGAGCGGGCCCTGGGCGATCGGACCCCGGGGGTTGCCCCCACGGTGGCCTGGCCTGCGGTCATGCGCATGCGCTGGTGGTGACGTCAGCAGCTGCTGACGCTCCGGCGCATGCGCGGACTCACGCCGACCGGCGAAGGCCTTTTGGCCAGCCATGACGCCAGTCGGCGTGGCGCAAAAGGCCGTTGGAGCCAGTCAGTGGAGCGGGAGCCACTCCAGCGTGTGCCTAGCCCCTAAAGGTGCGGAGAATTCCGCACCTTTGGGGAGGCCTGACGCCGGAGTGGTTCTTGCCACTCCGGTAGGCCGGGATGCCACGCCCCACCGGGTAGGGGAGAATCCCGGCCCTTGTTCAGAGGATGGGAGTGCACTGTCAGCAAAAGGACAGGAGTCAGACTTTAGCATGAATGGACGAGCACCGAGCACCAGAGTTTACATCACAATTAGAGATCATTCCTCTCCTGCCTTGTATATTGACCCGATGTCAGTGCCGTCACAGGCCCATCACCTTGGGGCAATGTTACACAGTCCCTTAGTGGGTGGAACAGGGTAGTTGGGGGGTGGAGGGTGCGGTGGGAGGATGGGGGAATGGGTGGTAGGGTCAGGGAATCGGTGGAAAGGAGGGGAAAGAGGGTGGAAGGGGTGAGCTGATTGATAAAGCGTTGCCTTAGGAAAACCTGCCCCCGATGCTCCGGCCCCGACCGGCCAAGTTCTATACGTCGCGGGACACTCGTCGCGAACTCGCCATGGCGGCTGAGGACTCAGTACAATGTCGCCACAATTGGGGGAGGGCCGATCCGCGGGCAGAGGGGGATTTCATCAGGGGCAGGGGCACTGTGGGGGGAAGGTCTGGGGCGCGCGAGCCGGCCGAAGGGGGAGACAGTTTCGCAGGCCAGGTCCACGAGCCATTGCTGCCATGTTGCACGGCACGGCCACGTTGCACAGTGCGGCCATTGCAGGCCGCCGGCGTGCACATGCCAGGCCACAGACCCGGCAATTCTCTGGGGTGCAGCGGCAGCTCGAGCCAGGTGCTCTATGCTGCCGGCATGCTAGCCCCCAGCAAAATGGGGAAATCGCTGGCCATTTTACGCCATTTTGTTCTGGTGTAATATGCCACGCCGAAGTGGGGACACAGCCCCAGAATCAGAGAATTCAGCCCACTGTCTCTTTGTTGAGCTGGAATCTTCTGTGGCACATGCTGTCCATCATCTCCTCAAAAGACCAACGATGCCTGTACACCTTGGGCCATCACCAGTGCCCCCCTCTGGGCTCCTCCTTGGCCTGATGGGTGGCCGGCTCTTCAGGGTGTGCGGCAGCCCCCTCCAACCTGCGCCGATACTGCTACCTTCTGCAGGATCAATACCACCATCCATTTTGGTATCTGTAAGGAATTGGGAGAAGGCTAGAGACTGACAATCAGTTAGAGCTTTCACTCGGGACCCTCAAATCCGTCAAGCCTCCCTACCCTTCTCCACTGAGCCAGTTGCATTGGAAAACCTCACTCTGCACATTAACCCCCACAGCAGAAGCCCCTGGACTCCAGGCCCCTGTCGGGAACATTAGGGAGATTTTGGTCAGGTGCCCTCCCCTGATTCACACACTCACGCTTTGGTCACGAAGATTTCCCCATTGCTGAATCCCAGCTGTCGAGTGTTTGATTGTTGGTTGCTGACTCGATGATGCTGACGCTTCTAGAGTTGAGGCAAACTGCTCAGGCTTCAAAATCTGATTGAAATGCAATGCAATCATCATCGTTGGAGACATGGCACATTGTCATGTGAGAGTACCTTTAAGAAATAGCTGTTTAAGCAACATACCTTTAAGAAATGCAGCAGCTGATATTACGGAAGTGATGTCAGGGGGGGGGGGAGCTTAGCTCACTTCTGCTTTTAGTTTCAGTTTGAGAGAGCAACTGAAAAGTGCCTGGCTGGTTTGCTGAGAGCTGCATGCAGAAAAAGAGCTTGGGTGTGTCTGTGTTTGCAGTGAGCTGGATTTGCTGTGATCTCTGCCAGGAAAGACTATCTCTGAAGCATTTGGGTGATTTAAACTCATAATAGTAATGTCTTTAACCTGATGTGTTTCTGTTGTTAAAGGTGAAGTTTTTTGGCGGTTTGAAGGAACATTTTGAGGGATTAGTTAGTGCATTATTTTTGGGGTTATCTTTGAAGTAAGGGGTGTTAAGTGGTCCAATGTTTATTTAAAAGGTTAAGTTGAGTTCATGGAATAAACATTGTTTTGTGTTTAAAAACCCACGTGCCCATAATTGTAGTACCACACCTCGAGAACAAGCCGTGTGCTTCAAAAGCAACAATACATTAAAGGGAGAGTTAGTTGAACTCCATGATACATTTTGGGGTTCTGAAAACACCTCTCCCATAGCAACATGTACCCATGAGAATGCAATGGAGTAATATTTTATTAGCAAAAATGCTCAACAGTAACAAAGATGTGAAAATCAACAATGTAACATTCCACATATCACACTGACTATTAATCAACAAGGAAACATATTGGTACCATTACAAAGTTCTGTCAGCTCATTTTCAAACAAAAAAAAGCATAGTATCATCCCTCAGATGCCCCTCAATAGAATTGGAAGATAAGCCCCAGAGTGTGTTATCATGTCCAGAACATCCTTGACTTCCAGCGTGTTTGACCCAAGGTGACGTGCTAGTTACATGCAGCACTCACCACACCAGCAACAAAAACATCAGTAACCTGCAAAAGCATTTCTTCAACATCCCTATCAGGTTGCTCATTTGGATCAATGTCGCACATCAGGTCTCGCAGTGCCTTCGTGCTTCAAACCCGAGTGTCTCCTGTCATGCCCCACTGAGTCTGATGTTCCAGATATCACAGAAAAAAATTGGCATTCTTTCAGGCTACAGAAAAAAGCAGGGAACAGCAGCAGCAACCTCCAGGCATTTGCATCCACAAGCAGCTATAAGCAGCAGACACAGCCTGCAGCACCACTTGAGAATATTTTGTTTATTAAACGGTCAGCAGTTCCTTTATACAAAGAGATCAAAAGCAACTGCTTAACAGTTCAAAAATCACACAAACCATTAATCAACAAGGAAAAGATACCATACACACAACACAAGTACCTCTCCACTTCAGAATTTCGGTACAAACACAAATCTGCAATAGTTCATTTGTAAAAAGAAAGCCAAACACACTGAATCACCCCACGCTGATGCTCAACAGAAGAGAGGAACCTTGCTGTGCAGTCATTTTACGAGCATGGCAGTGCGCAGAACTGTTCTTCGCGTTAGCGATGCCGACCTGTCCATGAGCCTCTGTTGTACAGATCTTTCCAGTCGGCCTAATGCCATTGAAACCAAAGCTCGGTATCCGCATGTTCCATTGGCGTTCATGGTGCAATAAAACAGCCTCGACGCCCGGCGTGTTAGACTTGTGGTGACCTGCTAGTCAACAGGCAGCACTCGCCGCACTCATAATAAAATCACCAGCATCTGCAAAAGCATTTCTTGAACACCTCCAAGGTGCTCATTCGGATCAATCCAACTCTCTCTCTCTCTCCTGTAGCTCTCAGCAGTATACTCCCCAACAGTAGAAAATCACACCGACCCAGAGCACGCCAGAAGAGAGCGAAGAGCTCCCCTTCTCCTTCTCCTGCCCAAGCAGCAGGTCACCTTAACATCCTCACTTTCCTTACTCCAAGCCACAAAAGCAAAGAAGCGGCAGCAAACAAACACACAGCCTCCAGGCATTTGCAGCCACAAGCAGCAGCAAGCAGCAAATACAACCTGCAGCACCACTTGAAAATGTTTTGTTTATTAAATGGTCAGCAATACCTTTACACAAATGATCAATATAAACCATTTAACTATCACATTTAACTATTAACCATCAACCGACAAGGAAAAGGCACTGTGCCACACACACAATCACCCCTTCACGACAGAATATTGTTACAAACACAAAACTACGACAGTATATTAATACAAAGAAACCAACTACACTTTAAACATGAAACAGTCAACAGTACAATGATGTCGCCATCATCCAAATCAACTCATCGCTCTCTCCCCCTCCGCAGCTCCCAGCAGTAGACTTGCATCAGTGGAAAGTCTTTTGCGGGTAGCGTTACAATATACCGGACAGTCACACAGACGCACAGCACATCGGAGGAGCGAAAGAACACCTATTCCCATCTCCATCACTTCTTTTTCTTTCTTTCCCTTGCTCCAAGCCACAGAAGCAAAAGGGACTACAGCAGACAAACACATGCCTTACAGGCATTAAACATGAAACAATCAACAATACAATAACTCTCTCCTCCTCCTGTAGCTCCCAGCAGTAGACTCACATCAGTGAATGTTGCTTGACAGTAGCATAACAATACACTGGAAAGTCACACAGATTCAGAGCATGTCAGAAGAACAAAAGAGCACCCCTTCCCTTCCCCGGCACTGGTAGTAGGTCATCTCACTTCCTCCCTTTCCTTGCTCCAGGTCACAGAGGCAAAAGCAGCGACAGTAAACTGACACACAGCCTCCAGGCAGCTGCAGCTGTATTCGATCAATCCACCTCTTTCTTCTTCTCCTGCTGCCCCCAACAGTTGGTCCATCAAACATGAGAAGAATGACACCAGAAAGTCACACTAATATACAGCACTGCAGAAGTGTTAGAGGGGCCCCTTCTCCCTCTCCAGCACTGGGAGTAGACTAGATTACATCCTCCCTTTGCCTCATTGCAGGCCACAGAAGCAGAAGAGGCAGTAACAAACAAACACACAGCCTTCAGGCATTTGTAGCCACAAGCAGGAGCAATCAGCAGACATGCCCTGCAGCACCACTTGAGAATATTTTGTTTATTAAATGGTCAACACTACCTTTATACAAAAAGTTAAAACCAAACCACTTAACAGGCCATACTTCACATTGATCATCAACAGAAAAGGAGAAGGCACCATGCCATACAGACACAGATATCTTTTCGCTATGGAATATTGGAAAAAAACACAAAGCTACAAGAGCACATTTATACAAAGAAAACCAAATACAAGTTAAACATTAACCAGTCAACCGTACAACATAGTCACCAGCATCCAAATCAATCTGCCACTCACTGCCCCTCCCAGCAATAGACTCGCAAAAGAGGAAAGTTGCTCAGGGGTAAAGTAACAATACACCGAAAAGTCACACCGATGCAGAACACAGCAGAAGTATGAGAGCGCACTCCTTTACTTCCCTAGCACTGGTAATGGGTCACCTTATTCCCTCCCTTTCCTTACTCCAGGACACAGAAGCAAAAGAGGCAGCAGCAAACAGACATGTGGCTTCAGACATATAAGGTCACCAGCAATCTGCAAAAGCATTTCTTCAATACCTTTATCAAGTGGCTGAGTCACCCACCTCTCCCCTCCCCCCCCCCCCCCCCCCCCTCCAGCACTAGTGGATCATTGTGCCTGGAACTTTGTCATGGAAATGATCTATCCATCAATGTGTGTCTTGGTCCACATATTAGTGCCATTTTTCGTGCAGGAGCTGCAGCTGTGCAGGCCCAAGATTGATGACCTCCACACAGGCAGCACAGGTGAGTGGGCACCGAATCCCTGATCACCTCCCATGAGCATGCACCTGGCACCGCCTCCGCCCATCACCGTTCTGTGCCCCAGTCCACCCATGTTCAGCAGTGCCACCCATGCTGCCCCACTCATACCCCCATTCCTCCTCCATACAGGCCAACATCCCAACCACACCCCCCCCCCCATGAATCCCCCAAGCCCTAACGCCCCCCCCCCCACAAGTCCTGAGGCCACCCACCCCTGCGATGAACGATGTGTGTGGCTAACAATGCCCACTCTGTGCCCCCACTGGCTAAGTTGGCCCACAACAGAAGGGAGAGGGACCAGAACGGGTGGCAGTGTACAGGACATCAGAGTCTTCACCCCCTATGAGGAAGGGACGCTGGAGGTTGCAGGGGTGGCCAGGGGTATATCTGTAACCAATGTAGAGGTTGGTGTATGGCACAGATGTGAGGATCCACCAGCCCCACAAGATGGCCTTCACACATGAGTTTTTATTGCCATACAGACTGACCTATCCCTCCCACTGACCACATGTCCATTCTACTGTCGGATCAGCGTCTGCCAGCGCCGGCCCATCCGGGGTGGCCCCCCTCACCCCCGGCCTCCCATGAGAGCACCTTGGAGGAGAGCTCCGAGAATACCACTGTCAAAACGACAGCTGTCATCCCACTCTCCACCAGCGCACAGACACACACATAGGTGGGAGCCTGGTGCACATCAGCAGCATGAGTGGAGGTGTCCAAGCATAGTTCAGTCAGTGACGGCAATGGATAAGTGCTTCTGCAGTGTCCCAGTCACTGGGGGACGTGACCTAGTACCAGGCGGGCCTTGATGAGGCACTGCGGGCTTTGCCCCAGTCTCAGGTGGGCATTGCTAACGCCCTCCAGAGCACGTCCCGGATGCTAGGGAGGTCTCCCTGTCTCATGTGGGCACTGCATTGTAAATTCGATGATTCTATAGCAGAGACGCTGCTTTAGATGTGCCAATCTCAGGTGGGCATAGCCGAGGCACTGCTGACCATGTCCCAGTCACTGAGGAGCATTGCTAAGGGTGTCAACACCATGGTGCAGACATTGGGGAACCGCCTGGGCTGCAGAGCCAGATGATGCCAGATTGGGCGGGGGGGGGGGGGGGGGGGGGGGGGGAGGGGGGGAGTTTGAGGGGCGGGGGTGTGTGGAAGAGGGTGGGTTTGGAGAAAGGGAATGACAGTCAAGGCCACATCCTATGTGAGCGGGCCTCCCTAGCACTCCATGCTTGCTGGACCCTTGCCGCTGCTGCCTGTCCTCCATCCACGGCTGGTCCTGCGGGTCCTCCCTGGGCTCGTCCTCCACACCCGGCGCCTCCACATTCTCGTCCTCCGAGGTAGCCACATGTTCCTCCCCCTCAGCCACCAGCACGATAGACCGCTGCTATGCCAGTTTGTGGAGCACACAGCAGACCACCATAAAACGGGCAACCCTCTGGGGGTATAATGCGGTGCCCACCAGAGCGGTCGAGGCATTGGAACCACATCTTGAGGAGTCCGATGCAGTGCTCAATGACAGACCGGGTGGCCGCATGGGCCTCACTGTATCGGGTCTCCGCATTGGTCCCTGGCCCTCCGTACTGGTGTCATTAGCCAGGTACTCAGCGGGTACATCTTATCCCCTAGAGCCAACCAGTCTTCCTGGTGTGGTCATTGAAAAGGTCAGGGATGTCCAACTACCCCAGGATGTAGCTGTCGTGCACACTCTCTGGGAAGCATGCACACGTACATGATATTCATGTGGTAGTCGCACACAAGCTGTATGTTCAAGAAGCAGAATCCCTTCCTGTTAACATAGGTACAGTGAAAACTATTGTTCTGTGTAGAGTCCAGGCAGTTCGTTCCGTGCATGAAAAATGCAGCGCTGCTTTCACGGGGCCCAAGATTTTGTCCGTATCGTCTAATTTCTGTATGAAATTTGGAGAGGGTGTGGGACGAACAACCAGTGGTGTCTTCCACCCAGGACCCTCCAGTCCTCCACTGCTCCCCCACTCCCAACCCACCCAGCATGCCCTGCCCACACACTCCCATCCGCAGTGAGGGCCCCTGATCACTGGACCCCATACCTTGTACCTCAGACACCCGCACGTGATGTTATCTGGACCAGGAGCTGATCCCCCCCATCGCACACACCCATGCTCCGGTCACCAAAATATTCCCAGTGCTGGGACCCAGCCCCTGGGTATTCTGCTGTTGGCTGCTGCATCCGGGGAGTTGCCTCCCGCAGTGTTCAGGCACAGCAGAGTGTCCAGGCCTCACGGTCTGATTGGGATGCTAGGCAATAACTCCCACATGATACATGGCCCGCCCACCCACGGGGATCCACTTGGGATGTGTGAAGTGCTTACTTAACCATGATTGTCAATTCTGTATGTAAAGAGCAAGAGGGTAACCAGAGAAAGGGTTGGTCCATTCAAGGATATTGTAGGGAATCTATAACAGAGGAAATGGGAGAGATACTAAATGAATACTTTGCCTCAGTATTCACCAAAGAGAAGGACTTGATGGATGAGGAGTATAAGGTAGAGTGTGTAGATATTCTGAGTCATGTTGATATTAATAGAGAAGAGGTATTGAGCATCTTAAAAAGCATTAAAGTAGGTAAGTCCCCAGGGCCTGATGGGATCTATCCCAGAATACTGCGGGAGGCAAGGGAGGAAATTGCTGGGCCTTGACAGTAATCTTTGTATCCTCATTGGCTACAGGTGAAGTTCCAGAGGACAGGGGAGTAGCCAATGTTGTTCCATTGTTAAGAAGGGCGGCAGGGATAATCCAGGAAATTATAGTCTGGTGAGCCTTACGTCAGTGGTAGGAAAACTATTGGAAAAGATTCTTAGAGATAGGACTTACTCACATTTGGAAACAAATAAACTCATTAGTGATAGACAGCATGGTTTTGTGAAGGGCAGATCGTGCCTCACTAACTTGATTGAGTTTTTCGAGGAAGTGACAAAGATGATAGATGAGGGAAAGGCAGTAGATGTTGTATACATGGACTTCAGTAAAGGTTTTGACAAGGTACCTCATGGTAGACTGGTACAAAAGGTGAAGTCACTTGGGATCAGAGGAGAGCTGGCAAGTTGGATACAGAACTGGTTTGGGCACAGAAGACAGAGGGTAGCAGTAGAAGGGTGCTTTTCTTAATGGAAGGCTGTGACTAGTGGCATTCAACAGGGATCAATTCTGAAGCCTTTGTTGTTCGTAGTGTATATAAATGATTCAGAAGAAATTGTAGCTGGTCGGATTAGTAAGTTAGCAAATGACACAGAAATTGGTGGAGTTGGGGATAGTAAAGAGGAATGTCAGAGGATACAACAGGATATAAACTGTTTAGAGATATAGGCGGAGAAATGGCAGATGGAGCTTAATCCAGACAAGTGTGAGATAAGCACTTTGGAAGGTCCAATGCATGTCGGAGTTACACAATAAAGGTAGAACTCTTGTGCATATTGACAGGCAGAGAGACCTTGGTGTGCATGTCCACCGATCACTGAAAGTGGCAGCGCATGTGGATAAGATGGTCAAGAAGGCACACGGCATGCTGGCCTTCATCAGCCGGGGCATTGAATATAAAAATTGGCAAGTCATGTTGCAGGTGTACAGGACCTTAGTTAGGCCTCATTTGGAATATTGTGTACAATTCTGGTCGCCACACTACCAGAAGGATGTGGATGCTTTGGAGAGGGTACAGAAGCGGTTTACTAGGATATTGCCTGGTATGGAAGGCAGTTGCTATGAGGAGTGGTTAGATAAACTCGGTCTGTTCTCACCGGAATGACGGCGGTTGAGAGGCGACCTAATAGAGGTCTACAAGATTATGAGTGGCATGGACAGAGTGGATAGTCAGATACTCTTTCCGAGGGTAGGAGAGTTAAGTACGAGGGGACATAGGTTTAAAGTGCATGGGGAAAGGTTTGGAACAGACGTGTGAGGCAGCTTTTTTATACAGAGGGTGGTAAATATATGGAACGCGCTGCCCGGGGAGGACGTGGTGGGAGCAGGTACGATAGCAGCATTTAAGGGACATCTAGACAAATATATGAATAGTGTGGGAATGGAATGATATGGACTCTGTAAGTGCAGATGGTTTTAGTTTAGGCAGGTGCCATGGTCGGCTTGGAGGGCCAAAGGGCCTGTTCCTGTGCTGTATTGTTCTTTGTATTAGCTATAGCTTTTAGCTGTACGGCCTCTGCGATCAGTAGGCGTTATGGGTGGGCGGTGGGCAGGTGAGCTAGGGCTGGGGTTGCCCCCGGAACACAACCAAATCGTCCAGGGGTTGGCATGCCGGACCTGCGGGCACTGAGACACCCATCCCTCCCCCCTGTGCTCCCCCATAGCCCAGGCCTGACAATCACACCCCCCCTGCCCCACCAAGGGCAGCCCACCCCGACCGAGATAGGTCCCTGTGAGCTCAATCAACCCCTCTCCAAACACCAGGGTAGCAACCCCTGTGTCCACGGGCTCATTGCCTGGGAGCGAAGATGGCTACTCACCTCCTCGGGTTCCCGCAGCAGCCCTTCTGCCAGCTTCACATTTTAAAAATGTATACTAGTCAGCGCTGGGAAGACTGTTAGATCATGGAAGCTGTGAAATAAGGGGTCACTCCCGTTAATTGTAAAGAGATTGGGCATCAGTGGTGATTATTGGTTTCGCACCACACTATGGCGGGATCCTGATTTCACCAATGAGAAAGGGCAAGTTGCACCGCAAACAGTTCAGCGACCAGCACAGTTCTCGATTTTGGCCTCTCCTGAGATTTAACGGCCTCTTGGCGCTCTCGCCTAGAGCAATGTGGCCATTAAATCGGCCCTGTTTCTGATTCCCTCTATAGTTGCTGACTGACCTAATCCAGTTTCAGCATTGTAACAATTATCTTGTCCTTGGCTTTGTTATTGTCCCAATTCCAAAAGAAAGGCCATCTATCTCCATTCTTTCAGGAAAGAGGAAATTATTGCCCCCAAGCAATGATATATTGATAATTCCTGATCAATATCAGACAAACAGCAAGAGAATTCTCTTGGCAGAATGAGAAATCTTAGTTGTTCAGAAGATTCTTCATTTATCCTGTGATCAGGATAGAAATGGCTTGTTTGTATCTAAATGCAAATAATTCCTCTTGGAATATTCGCGGCGTGAGATTTTGAATGCTTTAAAAACAAAAGTTATAACTCTCTTCTTTTGTCCATCTTCCTCTCTCAGAATTGTGGTGAATTCTGAATCTTTTATAAGAAAGCACATCAATTAGTCTGAGTGATTCCCAAAGTATTGCATGTGATAGCTGATGACATATGGCTTATGGCTCAAAGAACATTTGGTTTAGTCTCCCCCTGTGAAAGCGGCAGTCACACAAGTCATACTAAATAGTTCCAAAAGAACTGAAGTAGCAAAGACCTATTTAGAGCAAGAAGACAAAAGTGAACAGATAAAAACTATGAACAACAAAAGGAATACAAAATCTACAGCAATGCACAAAGGCAAAATTGCATGCACTGGGTGAGTAATGGTCATTGCTTTGTTCACTGAAAATGTCAATTAATTTTTACACATTTTAGTCTAATCAATACTAACACAACTATGCACTTTGGAAATTACTTCATATTGGGAAGTGCCATTCGCTATTCTAAACTGTGCATACAGTAATAGAAGCTAATCATTCTTACGTTGACTCAAAGGTAAACACTCTGATCTCTGAACCCGTGCCACGTGGATTCTAGCTCGGTGGTAAAATTAAAGTTGAGAGCTGGTGGTGAACTCTGTTAAGCTGCTGGAGGAAGCTGGCCGGTTAATTTTGTCTCCTCTTTCCATGACAACGTTATGGATAAGGGCAGTTATGAAAAGGCAACTTCGGAGCTCTCGGAGATTCACAGTGGGGTCAAACAGGATTGTGTTCTGGCACCGACATTCCTTGGCATTTTCTTTGCTGCTGTCAGGTGCCTTCAGGGCAGCTACACAGAGCGTCCAATTAATACCAGAGCTGACAGAGAGCTGGTCAGCCTTGCTTGCCTGAGATCCGGCGCGATGCGCTTCTGCGAACCTGCCAGTCCAGAGCATGCGGTCGACGCGCCGCTGGTCGGGGGCCGTTGGAACAGGTCCCCATGGCGATTTTCGGTCAACCAGCCGAACACCTGCCGGCGTGGTTTAAATGTGGTACCACCCGCCGGGAGCTGGGACCCGTGGCCGCGGTGATGGTCCTGGTGGGGGACGGCGGGTATCTGACTCCGGGTGGGGGCCTCAGCGGTTGCCAGGCTCGCGATCGGGGGCCACCGATCGGCGGGCCATCGCAATCTGGGAGGGACCTATCTTCCTCCACACGGTCCCGCTGTGTGGCTCCGCCATGTCAGCGGCGCCCGCGCTGACATGGGCCGCCGCGTGCATGCGTGGACCTACTTGGGGTCGCCGTGCACATGAGTGCGCCTGCTTGCGGCCACCTTGCGCATGCACACCCACCCAGTCTGGCTCGCAGGGCCCCCCCTACAGCCAGAGCTGCGGGATGCACGCCGGGGCTCTGCTAGCCTCCTGGAAAACGGAGAATCACCTCGGACTTTCGAAGAAAAAGTCCGGAGTGATTCTCGCCCGTTTTCCGTCGGGCATGGGGACTTAGTCCCCAGAAGGGAGAATCCCGCCCTTGGACTCCTCAAAGAATTGTTCCCTGTATCAAAGTACCATTTTGACAGGCCTATGCTTTCAAAAAATAGATTAAATGCTCATTCATTTCAATATTATTTCTTAGATCTTACAGTGTGCGAAAAATGAACAGTTTTGTTTCAATAATAGCACCAATTAATTTTTTACAAATTTATTGAGAAGTTGCTTAGAGATCATTTCAGACTATAAGCCAAAATTTACTTTTAAAGTTAATTTACAAATCTAAAGACTTAACTTTCAGCATTGAATGAACTATAGTGACAAAGTCACACGGAAGACTTAAGTTAAATCATGACAGTATTTTGCAATATCTGACTGTGTGATGAAGACTTGCTGCTTCTGTGGGAATTCCATTGGAGAAGTGAGGAGGATTATCAAGTAGTTGTCAACCGAAACAGTCTGTGACCGACAGTAACAAACATTTTTTTTCTCAAAGAGAGCATAGATTGCACTCTGTTCCTGAGAATGATAGGTTACAGCAGGAGTGTGAACAGACAATCATGTCCCAATGCTGCAGAAGGTGGAGGCAGTGGAAATTGCTCGTAAAATGTGTTTAGATTAGAAAATGGACATTTCAGAAAGACAGTTTGAGTTCATGGTCAAGATCAGCGACAGTTTCTATTTTTTTTGAGGCTCGCACCCTAAGATCTTTACTCATGCCGACCAGCAGGAACTCTCTTCGGCTGGATTCTCCATTCCTGAGATTAAGTGTTGACAATGGTGCAGGATTTGTGGAGTTATACAACAGCAAAACTGACGTCGCACTTAGAATGATTCAGCAGCTGTTGAGGAGCTAGCACCAGCTCCACGTGGAACACAATCGATTCCAATGAGAAATGGTGCTGGATTCACCAGATTCACAATTGGCACTCAGGAATCTGACAAGCTGCCGCCACATATAGACACTTCACTCCCCACACGCACCACAAGATGGCAGCGAGGAGAACAGCTCCACGATTTACGGACGCTGAGCTGGAGACCCTCCTGGACGTGGTGGAGGAGAGGCGGGTGACCCTGTATCCCAGCCCGGGAAGGAGACTGCCACCTGCCACCATTCAGCGTGCCTGGGCGCGGGTGGCAAAGGCGATGAATGCCATGAGCAACAGCAATCGGACCGGCCAGCAGTGCCGTAAAACACTGCATGACCGCCTCAGGGCGACCAGGGTGAGTAGGCAGCACTGTGCCCTGGCATTAACCCCCATCCCACACACCCGTGAGCCTACCCAACCCCTCCCTCCCCCCCCCCCCCCCACCTCCGGGGAGGATAGCCAAATCCCACTCTGCACCACATGTTGGCACTCATACCGGGTGCCCTGGCCACTGATGACACTAGCTACCTGGGCTGCATACGTTGGACTGTCTAACACTGCATTTTCTTTCCTCCCCTCCCTCCAGGAGATGGCCGCCCATAACCATCAGGAGCGGGAGAAAACTGGAGAGGGCCGTCGAACCTGCGGCCCCTCACCGTGGCTGAGCAGAAGGCCCTGGACATGGTCATCAGCCTGGAGGAAAGGGAGGCCACCTGTTTGGAGATTGGCCACGGGCGAAGAAGTGATGCCCCGTTTTGTTGCAGTTCCCCATGACACGTGTGTCAACCCCTCCAACACCACCCTCACCCTCACACCATCCTCACCGTCAACCCCCCCCCCCTCACCTCCCCTCACCACCACACTCACCACCTCCACTCCCCCACATCCCACGGTCTAATCATGCATCTTGTCTTCGGTCTTGCAGGACCTGCTGGTGATGGGGCGGGTCCATCTGGTGTCCCCCACCCCCCAGTCAGTGCCGGAGCCCTGGGTGCTGAGCAGTGCTGAGGAGAGCAGCACGGACAGGAGTTATGGATCTGAGACCCAAGACACCCCGGATCTCGAATCCGAAGATGACACTGATTTCCCTTCACAGCTTTCACCAACACCCTCCACCATCCCAGAGACATTCACCTCAGTTGGGAACTTTCGTGAAGAGGTTCCTGGTGCGCACCACACAGTTGATTCAGTACATCAGGTGGAGGTACTATGCTGGAAGTGCATCACATTTTAAAAATTACTGGGCGCGATTCTCCGCACTCCCGACGGTGCGGAGAATAGCGTGGCTCGTAAAATTTTACGGCCACGCTGTTCCGACGCCCTCCCGCTATTCTCCCCCCCCCCCCACACCCGACTCCCGATACGAATCGCTGCCGCCGTTTTTTTACGGCCGGCAGCGATTCTCAGCTGTTCGATGGGCCGAGTTCCCAGCCCTTTACGGCTGTTTTTACGAACGGCAAACACACCTGGTCTGGCCGTTCGTAAAAACGGCCGTAAACTCTCGATCTTTAAAACCATGGCACCGATTGGCACGGCAGTACCACGGCCGTGCCAAGGGTGCCATGGGCCCGCGATCGGTGCCCACCGATCGCGGGCAGCGGGCCCGATGCCCGTGCACTCTTTGTCCCTCCGCCGCTCCGCTGTATCACTTCGCGGGGCGGCTGAGGGGCATCCCGGACCGCGCATGCGCAGGTTTCGCGCAAATGCGCGATGACGTCATCCGGGTATGCGCGGGTTGGAGTCTTCCAATCCGCGCATGCGCGGCTGACGTCATATGACGCTCCAGTCGGCACTAACTCTGGCAAGCGGGCTTAACGAAATTCGTTAAGCCCGCGATGCCGGAGTTTACGGCGTCGGCATGCTAGCCCCGACCGGGGACCCGAATCGGTTCCCGGTCGGGAAGGGGGGGTCTGGCGTCAAACCCGCCCGGATTTGACGCCAGCCTTACGATTTCTCCCCATATGGGAGAATCGCGCCCACTATTCTTTCATGGCATGTGAGTGTTGTTGGCAAAGCCAGTGGTTATTGCTCATCCCTCATCGTGTTGGTGAGACACCTTCTTGCAGTCTATGTAGTGTATGTACACCCACAGTGCTATTGTAGCAGGAGTTCCATGATTTTGACCCAGTGACATTGAAGAAATGGCAATATAGTTAGGATAGTGTGTGGCTTGGAGGGGAACTTGCAGGTGATGGTGTTCCCATATATCTGCTGCCCTTGTCCTTTCAGGGGTAGTTGTCATGGGTTTGGAAGGTTTAGACGAAGGCGCTTTGGTGAGTTTCTGCTGTGCATCTTGTAGATGGTACACACTGCTGCTATTGTGCGTTGGTGGTAGGGGGAGTGAGTGAAGGTTTAATGTAGTGAATGGGGTGTCAATCAAGCGAGTTCTATGTCGTGGTATAGATTGATCTTCTTGAGTGTTGTTGGAGCCACACTCATCCAGGCTCCAAGGGGCAAATCTGGGGAAACCCAGAAGATGATGTTTCCCAATTGTCGAGCAGAATATAACGGTATTAAATTCTCGAACTAGGGTTCCCGTTTGTCAGCAAACTGCTTCTTAAGACCAAAGTCTAGAGAAAAGGTAGGTACACCTGGATATGGAGCGGGATTGTGGAGTGGGAGAGGTCCAGATTGTAGCATGCTTCCTTTCATGGCAAAACCTCACAGCAAAGGTGGTGTAGATTGCGTGGGAGGCTGGCGTCACAATCACATCAGGTCTGATGTTGGTCAGATGGTCCCGATTTCAGGATTGTATCTGGATTTCCACTCATCAAGAAAAATGTTAGTTGTCAAATGGATTAGGTTGCAGCACAATGAGATATTGACCGGAATTCTCCAGCCGTTCACGCTGATCCTGTGATCCTGCCGGTAGTGCTTCCACTGCCATGGGTTATCCAATGGCATGGCGTTGTTCCCATTAATAGCGGTGGGATCAGAGAATTCCTCTGCCAGCGCACAGCACACTGCCTCACGTCGCCGGGAACACGCGACTGGGAGGTGGGAGAATCCCACCCACTGGGTGGAGTTCATGCTCTCCGCTGCTTAGATCGAGAATCCTGATCAGGAAGAGAATCCTACGGTGGCCTTAAAACGGGTTCAGCACCGAGCGGAAATGTCCAGTCTCCGGTCCCACACTACCGACCATAACGGGCTTCCCTACCCGCGCAGGCAAGAACATGCAAACAGCTCATTTGTATTCATTTGAATGCAATCAATGGCTGGAAGCCATAATCTACCCCCCCCCCCAACCCTTTAGGCACCAACCAGGCTGACACTGCTAAGGCGTCGGTGTCATGGTGCCAGGGGCAGTGCATTGTTGGCAATGCCATGGGGCGGAGCCTGAAGTGGAGGCTGAGGAGTGGGGTTAAAGGAGGGGTGCTGAGTGGGTGCGGGTTGGGGTGTTGGGTGGGGGGGTCGGGTCACCCTCATGCATGTGTGGCATGGAGTAGGTGACCTGTTATTCACATGATTGAGGGATGATGCCCCTTCTTCATGAGGGTTTTGGGATTCTCCCCATGTCAGCAGGGAAGGGGGTCAACATTTGCATTGTGAGGGGAGGGGGTGCCCGTCTTTGAACGCTGCTATCAAGGCACCCGTTCAAATTGTCAGCCCGAGACCAGTAAGTTCAGGGAGACCGTGGTGCTCACCTCCATGTATAACCTCACATAGTAAAGGTATGAGAATATCACCTCGGTGACGTTCCGTGAGACAGCAGGACACAATCCCATGGGATTGTCCACTGGCGGGAGTTTGTTTTTGAAACCGAAGAATCCCATTCATTTTTTGTCATCGGTATATTAGGACTTTAAAAAAAATTTAATCACTTTGACTTTAGTCGACTGCACAGCAAAGTGCAATATACTATATAACAATTCAGAGTCCACAACAAAACAAAATGAATTGAACCTCCACCCTACCTCCATATTATTGGCTAAATTTCTATTCTTAGTGCATCATCATCAAATATTACAACCCTGTTAAACCTTTGCCAACATTTGAGAAATATGTCACAGAATCAAAGAATCATATAGCACAGAAAAGGCCCTTCGGCCCATCGCATCTGCGCTAGTCAAAAATAGCTACCTAACTATTCTATTCCTATTTTACTTGCACTTGTCCATAGCCTTATATGTCCTGGGATTGAAAGTGCACTTCTAACTACTTCTTCAATGTTATGAGGGTCTCTGCCTCCACCACCCTTTGTGGCAGCGAATTCCAACCTCCCACTACCCTCTGGGTAAAAGGGTTTTTCCTCACATCCCCTCTGAACCTCCTGCCCCTTACCTTAACTCTATGTCCCTGGTCATTGACCCCTCCACCAAGGGGAAAAGCTTGATGCTGTCTACTCTATCTATGTCCCTCATAATTATTTATATCTCAATCATGTTGCCTCTCAGTCTCTTCTGCCCCAAGGAAAACAACTCCAGTCTATCCAATCCCGCTTCTTAACTAACACTCTCCAGCCCAGTCAACATAGAATCATAGAATCTACAGTGCAGAAGGAGGCCATTTGGCCCATTGAGTCTGCACTGGCCCTTGGAAGGAGCACCCTACCTAAGCCCACACCTCCACCATATCCCTGTAACCCAGTAACCCTACCCAACCTTTATGGACAGTAAGGGCAATTTAGTGTGGTCAATCCACCTAACCTGCACGTCTTTGGTCTGTGGGAGGAAACCGGAGCACCCGGAGGAATCCCACGCAGACACGGTGAGGAAGTGCAAACTCCAGACAGACAGTGACCCGAGCCGGGAATCGAACTTGGGACCCTGGAGCTATGAAGCAATTGTGCTAACTACTATGCTACCGTGCTGCCCGCATCCTGCCAAATCTCTTCTGCATCTTTCCAGTGCTATCACATCCCTCCTGTAATGTGGATTCCAGAACTGCACACAATACTCTAGCTGTGGCCTAACCAGCATTTTATACAGTTCCAGCATAACCACCCTGCTCTCAAACTCTGGGCGAGATTCTCCCAAAACGGGAGAAATCGTAAAGCTGGCGTAAAACCCGGGCGGGTTTTACGGCAGCGCGCCCCTTCCCGACGGGGGACCGATTCTGGTCCCCGGTCGGGGCTAGCAGCCCGACGCCGTAGGCTCCGGCAAGACGGGCTTAACGAAAATCGTTAAACCCGCTTGCCGGAGTTAGCGCCGGCTGACGCGTCATATGACGTCAGCCGCGCATGTGCAGTTTGGAAGACTCAAACCCGCGCATGCGCGGGTGACGTCATCGCGTTTTTGCGCGAAACCCGCGCATGCGCGGGCCGGGTTGCCCCTCAGCCGCCCCGCGAATGGATACTGCGGGGCGGCGGAAGGACAAGTAGTGCGCGGGCATCGGGCCCGCTGCCCGCGATCGGTGGGCACCGATCGCGGGCCCATGGCACCCTTGGCACGGCCGTGGTACTGCCGTGCCAATCGGTGCCATGGTTATTAATAGCGAGTTTGTGACGCCGTTTTTACGAACGGCAAGACCAGGTGTGTTTGCCGTTCGTAAATACGGCGGAAAGGGCTGGGACTTCGGCCCATCTAACAGCTGAGAATCGCTGCCGGCCGTAAAAAAACGGCGGCAGCGATTCGGGTCGGGACTTCGGCGGGGGCGGGGGAGAATAGCGGGAGGGCGGCAAAAATGTCGGGAAGGCCCTCCCGCTATTCTCCCACCCGTCGTGGGGGGCGGAGAATTTCGCCCAGAATGCCTCAGCTAATGAAGGTAAGTATATCATATGCCTTTTTAACCACTGTATCCACCTGCTCTGCTACCTTAAGGGACCGATGTACACGCACACGAAGATCCCTCTGATGCTCGGTGCTTCCTGGGGTCCACTCATATATATAATGAGACGCAGACAGGCAGTGATTGACACACAGGATGACCAATGAACACACAACACAGAACAACCAATCACCAGACAGGACACCACCACTATAAAGGCCACAGGGCATTAAGACTCTCCCTCTCTCAGGACCCAGCTACTGAGACAGTCAGAGTGCACCAGCTAGAGAGAACTGTAACCATGCGGTAGCTAGTAAGTCTGGTCAAGCCAGTAAGATGTCATCAGTTAGATTAGTAGAGTGTCAACCCACAGCTGAACATGTACAGCAGTCCACTAGTTAACTAAAACAGTTTGGATCATCTCCTGTGTCAGTCGTCTGTTTCTAGCTTCACTGCATCCAGTTGCAGTCAACGGCGAACCAATCTGCCTAACACATCATGGTACCAGAGTGCTATTAATCCTAACGAACCTACCTCGAGTGAATCTGCAATGACCAGCAAGCAGCCATCCAGCAAAATGGAAATCATCCCGCCTCCTCCGCAGTTCCGCATCTCCGGCAACCTCTCCGCCAATTGGCCATTCTTCAGGCAAAAGTTCCTCCTGTATATCGAGGCCTCCGACCTCGCAGTCAGATTTCGACAGCATCCGTGACCAACCAAGCATTCTTCCACCAGCCTGCCAGCTCCTTGACTACAATGGCAATGCCATAGCTGCCAGTGGATCGTGTCGGCTAGGGGTATCTCACAAGGAATTCAACGCAACATTACAATTCGAGATCGTCCGGCCTGACAGGGCATCCCTGCTCGGTGCTCGCGCCTGCAAGCTCCTGAATCTGGTCCAGCGAGTCCACACCATGTCCTCAACACCAGCGACTGCCTTGCCCGATGTGAATCTCCAGGCCGAGATAGATGACATTCTCACACAATACCACAACTGTTTGATGGAATGGGCATGCTCCCATATCGCCACAAGTTGTTGCTGAAGCCGAACGCCACCCCAGTGATCCATGCACCACGCCGGGTGCCAGTTCCTCTCAAGGATCATCTGAAAAAGCAGCTACAAGACCTCCAAGACCAGGGCATCATCTCAAAGGTCACGGAACCAACAGACTGGGTCAGCTCCATGATCTGTGTAAAAAAAACCCTCTGGTGAACTCCGCATTTGCATTGATCCCAAAGACCTGAACTGCAACATCATGCGAGAGCACTACCCAATCCCGAAGTGTGAAGAGCTAACCAGCGAGATGGCTCATGCCAAATTCTTCACCAAGCTGGATGCCTCCCGTGGTTTCTGGCAGATACAGCTGGACGCGTCCAGTCAGAAGCTGTGCACGTTTAACACTCCGTTCGTCTGCTGTTGCTACAACCGCATGCCCTTCGGTATCATATCAGCTTCCGAAGTATTTCATCGCATCATGGAGCAAATGATGGAGGCATCGAAGGGGTGTGAGTCTATGTGGACGACGTGAGCATCTGGTCCACACGCCCGAGGATCACATTGCCCGCCTCAGATAGGTCTGCCAGCGGATTCATGAAAATGGCCTCCAGGTCAACAGGGCCAAATGCTCATTTGGTCGATCCGCTATCAAGATTCTGGGTGACCACATTTCACAGCAGGGTGTGCAACCTGACGCCGACAAGGTGCTGCCGATCAACGCCATGAAGACCCCGGAGGACAAGAAGGCAGTCCTCCGCTTCCTCGGGATGGTAAATTTGCTCGGGAAATTCATTCCCAATCTGGCAGCCCACACCATGGCGCTCCGGCATCTCCAATGGCTGCCCGCACATGAAAAGGAATGGCTCGAGCTAAAGGCGAAGCTCACCACAGCCCCAGTACTGGCGTTCTTTGACCCAACCAAGGACACCAAGATATCTAATGACACTAGCCAGGACGGCATTGGGGCGGAGCTCCTCCAGCGAGACGACTCCTCGTCCTGGGGTCCAGTGGCATATGCCTCCAGGGCCATGACGCCGACCGAGCAACGGTATGCCCAGATCGAAAAGGAGTGCTTGGGTCTCCTGACAGGAATAGTCAAGTTTCATGACTACATATACGGCCTGCCGAAATTCATGGTGAAACAGACCACAGGCCTCTAGTCCACATAATCCAGAAGGATTTAAATGACCTGACACCTCGGCTACAGCGAATTCTTCTTTGTCTCCACCGATATGACTTCGAACTCGTCTACACGCCAGGTAAGGAGCTGATCATCACGGATGCCCTATCCCAATCCATCACCACGCCGTGTGAACAGGACGGCTTCACCTGCCACATAGAGGCACAGGTGCAGGTGTGTGCCAGCAACCTCCCAGCCACTGATGAACGAGTGGTCTAAATACGCGAAGAAACTGCCAAAGATCCTCTACTGCAGCGCGTGATGCAACACCTCGCCCATGGCTGGCAAAAGGGGCAATGTCCCCAGTTCTTTAACGTCAAGGACGAGTTAACGGTTGTTGAGGGAATCCTTCTTAAACTAGATAGGATCGTCATTCCTCAAAGCATGCGAGCTATTGTGCTCGGATAGATCCATGAGGGTCACCTTGGGGTCGAAAAATGTCGACGCAGAGCTCGGGAGGCGGTTTATTGGCCGGGCATCAACCAGGACATTGCCGACACGGACCTCAACTGCACAACCGGCCAAAAGTTTCAACCGGCTCAGTCCAAGGAAACACTGCAACAGCACGAGATTGTGACCTCTCCGTAGTCTAAAGTGGGGATAGACCTCTTTCACGTCAGTGGGCGTGACTACGTGCTCTTGGTCGACTACTTCTCCACTTACCCAGAAGTGGTGAAATTGTCGGATCTTACGTCCAAGTTGTTCATCAAAGCCTGCAAAGAGACGTTTGCCAGGCACGGGATAACACTCACACTTATGAGTGACAACGGTCCATGTTTCTCCAGCCAGGAGTGGTCCGATTTTGCACAATCCTACCACTTTAGTCACATCACATCCAGCCCCCATTACCCGCAATCAAACGGGAAGGCCGAGAAAGGGGTCCATATTGTCAAGCGGTTGTTGTGCAAGGCTGCAGACTCAGCCTCAGATTTCAACTTGGCGCTGCTGCATTCAGGGCAACCCCTCTGTCGACTGGTTTGTCTCCGACGCAGATGCTCATGAACCGCAACCTGAGGACGACTGTTCCAGCCATTCACATTCCAGACCTTGACCCCCTCACAGTGCTGCAAAAAGTGCAGTGATCCAGGGACCAGGAGAAGATCACGTCTGATGCTCATGCCACGGATCCGCCTGCGCTGGCTCCCGCAGATGTTGTTCGCGTCCAGTTGCCTGAGGGAGGTTGGTTAGCCCCAGCTGTTGTTGTCAGGAAGGCCGCCCCAAGGTTTTTCATTGTCCAATTGGCTGATGGCTCCATTCTCCGGCGCGACAGGAGGGCGCTGCGGAGAGTTCCCCGCACACCACCTGACCGCATTGCTCCACCGGTTATCATGCCTCCTCCGGACGTCTCCTGCCACAAGGCCACCGATCTGCCAGCGATCCCACCTGTCCACGAGACCACCGCAATGGCAGCAATCCCACCTGTCCAAGTGCCGGCGACTCCTGCTCCACCTCTGCGGTGATCGACAAGAATTCATCGCCCGCCTCAAAGACTGAATCTATAGACTTAACTCTTGTAAATTTTGTTCAATTTGCTCTGTATCTGCACGATAGACACCTTCCCATGTACATATATTCATTAACTCATCACTTGTACATAGTCAGGCATGTATATACCTCCACATTCAAAAGTTTATTTAAAAAAAGGGGAGATGTCATAATATCCACTCATGTATATAATGAGATGCAAACAGGCAGTGATTGACACACAGGATGACCAATGAACACACAACACAGAACAACCAATCACCAGACAGGATGCCACCACTATAAAGCCCACAGGGCATTAAGACTCTCCCTCTTTCTGAACCAACCTACTGAGACAGTCAAAGTGCACCAGCTAGTGAGCACTATAACCATCCGGTAGCTAGTAAGTCTGGTCAAGCCAGTAAGAGGTCATCAGTTAGATTAGTAGAGTGTCAACCCACAGCTGAACATGTACAGCAGTACACTAGTTAAATAAAACAGTGTTGGATCATCTCTGGTGTCAGACGTCTGTTTCTAACTTCACTGCATCCAGTTGCAGTCAACGTCGAACCAACCTGCCTAACACGTCACTTGGCATGTATTCCCTTGCGCAGTTTGTCTTCCCAACTGCATCACCTTACACTTATCTGATTGAATTCCATTTGCCACTGATCAGCCCATCTGACCAGCCTGTCTATTTACTCCTTTAATCAAAGGTTATCCTCCTCACTATTTACCAATTTTCGTATCATTCGCAAACGTACTGATCAACCCGCTACATTCATATCTAAATCATTTATATAAAGTACAAATAGCAAGGGTCCAACACTGATCCCTGCGGACCTCACTGAACACAGGTTTCCAGTCAGAAAAACAGCCCTCGACCTTCTGCTTCCTGCCACTCAGCCAACTTTGGATCCAATTTGCCAAATTTCCTTGGATCCCATGGGCTCTAACCTTCTCTAATAGTTTCCCATGAGGGATCTTATCAAAAGCCTTGCTGAAGTCCAAGTAGACTACGTCAAATGCATTTCCTCATTGACACACCTGGTCACCTCTTCGAAAAACTCAATAAAGTTGGTCAGGCATGATCTCTGTTATGAGCCAGGGTTTAGAGAACCCCAAAGTGTATCATGGAGTTCACCTGACCTACAACTTTTAGTAGATTGTGGTATGGGGAGAAAACGGCCCACTCTACAGGCGTGGTACAGCAGAAATGGAAAAGTATTTTTTAAAACAAAACAATGTTTATTCTATGAACTCAAGTTAACCTTTTTGAAACATACAGTGAACATCTTAGCAACCGTTAATTGAAATACAACGCCCAAAGAATACAACACTAAGTAATGCTTAAGCTGTCCTTTTAACATCCATAAGACTTAAAAAAAACCTTTCAAACAGAAAGACATCAGGCTTAACTTCACTACTGAGAGCAGTTACCACGTAGAAATCAGCAAATAGACATTCATAAGCTTGCAGAGATTCACACATATCCTGCTGTGATTGCAGCTTCTCCAAATCTAAAATGAAACCAAACCCATCCTGCAGCAAAAGTCTAAAGTGAAAGTAAAAAGCTGACAGACAGCCCAGCTCTACCCACTCTCTGACATCACTGCAGTAATAAACACCCATTTCTTAAAGGTACTCTCACTACAGATATTTATATACACACCCATTTATAAACACCCATTTCTTAAAGGTGCTCTCACATGACACCTCCCCTTAACATCTGGAAGGTTTAGAATTGTATTTAGTTTGCATGTTCTTTTGAAAGTGCTGCTGTTCTATCAGACAATCACATCATCCTCTATCATCACAGAGCCAATGGCAACAGGGAGTTTGAGGTACCGTGCAAACCCTCAAAGCTGGTTCTGTGAATGGCTTAAACCAGAAATGAATAATGGCAAATAAATTATTCTGCATCAATCCACTTATCAGGCATGATTGATCTCCTTCTAATGTGTAAAAAAATATATGGGGCGGCTGAGTTCCCGATGGCATGAGTCTCTCATGGTCTCACCCATTGAGAACACGGCATGGCTGCTGCGGACTCAGTCCAGCACCACCACAGTCAGGGGAGAGCTGATCCGCTGGCAGGGCGCACTTTAGCAGGGTCTGGGGGCACTGGTGGGGGGGTGGTCCGGGGCTCGCGAGCCGGCCAAAGGGTAGACGCTATTTTGCAGGACGGGTCCGCGCGCGGCCTGTGCCATGTTGCACGGCGCGGCCGCTGCTGGCCGCCTCCGTGCCCATGCACGGTCTTGGACCCAGAAATTCTCCGGGCCATATCGGCAGCGAGAGCCGGGTGCTCTACACTGCCGTCCTGCTAGCCCCCCACCAAACGGAGGATCGGTGGCCATTTTGCGCTTGAAGTTTCCGTCATAAACGGCCACCGTTCACATGCCAGCGTCAGGACATAGCCTGAGAATCGGAGAATCCAGCCCATGTTTTATGATCATATGTGAATTCAGTCCTTTTGCAGGGCTCCTAAGAGTAAGATCAATAACATTCTCTGATCTCTGAATGGTTGAACTAGAGCAAATTTAAACTTGCTGTGTACAAATGTAATCAGTACAGTGAGGATGTCAGTTTGGTTCAGGTAAATAATCAACTGACCTTCGAGTTTAGGAGCAGACTTAAATTTGGCATTGTGGAATAAATGTGCAAGTGACAATGTCAAAATTATAACATTACTACTCACTTAATCGTTTAAATGATTAAATATTGCATTTGCTATTTATGATTCTTTGGCTTGATGAGTTACTTGCAACACTATTGGTACAGGAGTAAACCTTGTGAAAATATTTCTCAGACCTAGTTTGAAGCTAATGCCACACTAAACGTTTTATATGTAACTCACATACCAGCTAAATGAATAGACATTTTGTCAGTGAATGTTCAACCATCAATGCAACTCCATTTGACCCAGCGATAACAATTTTGCATTCATTTTCTATTGTAAATAATGAATTTTTCACAGAATATTACTGTTCCAATATTATTCCAAAATATCAATACAGCAAAATTTGCCAAAACATTCCAAAGAAAACATTTTTGGTTCAAAGGAAGTCAAACCGTTGATACTGTTTACAAAAGTTCTCTTTCCACCCTTGCTTGAAAGTTGTAGAAAATACTGCTTTTGTGAATTCTTTTGAAGTTCCATAGAAATAGCTCAACAGGAAATAAGTACAACTTTGAGGTAGGAAGTGGTTGCCATTTGTTATGACAATACCTGCTTTCAGATCAAACCTCGAAACGAGAATAGCCAAGAAATCTGTGGAGCTGAAAATCACACTTATGTTCATAGTAATGAATGGGTTAATACATTTATCTGATCAAGTTAACCTCTTCCTTAAAATTGTTGATGAATGAGTTTCATCTTAATGATGTAACATGAAATCAATGGAATTGTACAATTCAGCCTTAAAACCCATGTGATGTCTTAACGCCCCAGATTTAAGGAGGTCCGTGGTTGTATCTGACTAATCTCCGGTGAAACGCTGGAGATTACAGAATTTACTTTGCTTATTAAATAGAGAATACTACGGAGCATACTGCTGGTATGGGGCGTGCCGACCCTGGCACCCTTGCCAGCAGGGATGTGTGCCAGGGCCAGAGGCCCCCACGGTGCCAGGCACCGGCGGGATAGGGGACAGTGGGTAGAGTGCCAGGGGAATGGCTGGTGTGTGTGTATGGGGATGGGTCAGGAAGCAGGGGGACATATGGGGCCAGGGTCTTCAGTGCAGACCGGGGCCACTGTGTAGCCCGGTGGACCTAGTTGGGCATGGGGGTTCGCAACATGCCAACATGTCTGTCATCCCCTGCCGACAACAGACTTCAGAATCCAACAGGAATGGTGCCATTCATCCTAATCGCCACAGCCCTAGAGGATGCAATAAGGCTGTACGATCTGGAGCTGCTCGAGGAGGAGGGTGGTGCAGGAGTGATGTGTTCCCCAGAGGAACAGGAGACAGCCAGGAAGCATGGAGAGCTGGCCATCCAACAGGCCGAGGAAGAGGCGGTGCCAAGGGGGCACCGCATGAGGCCTTGTGTGTACCGGCAGCCCCTGTCATGCAAGGACCTGCCTGACCAGACATGCTGTCGAACACTCCGGCTGAGCAGGGAAATGGTGTACATATCTGCCAGATTGTGGCGCATCTGGCATCACAGAAGAATGGGGGAGGACACCTGCTCCAGGAGACCCTGAATGTCTACACAACGGGATCCTTCCTGAGGCCAAGTGGAACCTGTCCAGAATCTCACAGAGCTCGGTACACAGGTGCATCCACGCCGTCACGAGGGCCTTTATGCCCAGTCACCACAATACATCAAATTCAATGTGGAGTGAGCCCACTAGGATGACCGGGCAGTGGGGGTCGCCCTCATCGCTACGATGCCCTGGATCCAGGGGTGATCGACGGGATGCATGCCCCTCTATGAGCACCGGCCAATGACAGGCCGGTCTTCATAAACCAAAAAGGATTCCACTCGATGAACATACAGTTGGTATGTGACCATCAGCTGCACATCATGCATGTCTGTGCTCAATACCTGAGCAGTGTGCACGACGCCCTCATTCTATACTCGACGGTTCCTGACCTCCTAAGGCGCCCCCCGGGTGAGGGGTTGGCTCCTGGGCAACAGGGATTATCCACTGCCATCATAGTTGATGCCGCCTATCCAGAGCCCATGGAGCAGCATTGAGACACACTACAACCAGGCCCATGCAGCGACCAGGGACGTGATCGAGCGGTGCTTCAGTATCCTGAAGATACCTGGACTGCTCTGGGGAGCCCTCCAGTGTAACGCTAGGAGAGTCTACCACATCACGGTGTTCTGCTGTGTCCTGCACGACATCGCGCAGCAGAGAGTCGACAAGCTGGAGGATGGGGATGAACGCCAGTCCACACCGACTAGAAGGATGTGGGGGATGGTGAAGATCGGCAGGACATTGGACCTGGGCAGACAAGGGAGGCGGGACAATGTGTGTGCCATGGCCGGCGCACATGGGAAGCTTTAATTGTCTCCATATTCACTAACTAGGGGCCTAACCAGCGGCCCGGTCATCCCTACCCACCCCCACATCCTCCCCACCACTACCACCTCCCCCCCCCCCCCCCACCTCCTCTGCCCCCTCTGTGGCAGCCCAGAGCAGCCCATCCCTCACACCCATCTCACAGGGCACCGAGGCAGGTTGTAACATTGTGCACAGGTATTTAATGTGAAAACATATATACAGATTTGTCCCTGCCCTGATCAGGGGTCTCGAAGCTCATGGCGTTGGAGCACAGGGAGTGGACCAGCTCCCTCTGGGACTGCACCACATCACGCTGTGATTGTGCCACCACCTCTAGGTTTGTGCAACATCAGCCAGTGACTGCGCCACCTCCCTCTGTCTCTATGCCACTTCATCCAGTGTCTTGGCAATGCCGCCGAAGCCCTCAGCCATGGCCCGCTGGGACTGGGCCACACTCAGGAGGCCTTCTGCAATGTACTGTGAGAGGGCAACCCTGTCCTGGGCCTCAGCCACTGCCCGCAGGCCTTGGGCATCCTGACCCATGGCCAAACCTTCACACCCGAGGCTTCCAACACATGCGGTGTTGACCTGGTTGGCACGCATGGTCGTCACCATCTCCTGTTCCTGCAGGTGCTGGATGGTTGCCGACACTCCCTTATGTAGTCCCTGGCTCTGAGACTACATCTTCACTATAAATGGGATTGCTCTTTCTAAAAGCCCAAAACCAGTCCGGACGTCAGCTGGTCCCTGGGGTTGGACTGCCCTCTCGGGGGTTCCTACCTCCACCCGTTGTTCCCCAACATGTGTGTGGTGTGCACCAGATAGCGCCCCAGGAAACTCTTACTAAGGTGGTCAACCGAGGTGAGTGCCCCTGGGATGGTGGAGGTGGTTGGAGACAGCTGTGACGGAAGGTCAGCATCTTCCCCGGATCAGTTCTCCAGGGTGTCTCCAGTTGTGGGTTGAGGGCTTCTGGAGTTCATGTGTCCTCCTCATTGTGTCCTATTCGTCGCTGTTTTCCTCCTGGTGTTGTGGTTGGGGTCGGGGTGGGGGAAACCATGGGCTAGATTCTCTGATTTTGAGACTAAGTTCTGATGCCATCATGAAAACGACCGCTCACATTGCCTCCAGCCCCGAATGAAGCCACCCGCTGATCGGCCCTCTCCCGATTTTGGTGGCCCAAGGCTGAGTCCGCAGCTGCTACGCAAGGATCCCGGATGGTGTGAGCACACGTAAGCCACACCATCGGGAATTCAGCCAGTCGGCAACGGAGCATCGTGGGGCGGGTCTCAGGCAATGGCCTAAGGCCGTGGCTACTCGACGCAACGTGCTCCTCATGTACGCCGATTTACAGGGAGCGCAGAATTGAAAAATCGGCGCCACTCCCGATTTCGGCGGCAAAAGGGATTCTCCGCCCTGTCGCCTAATGCGATTTTGGCGTCGGGTAGTGGAGAATCCATCCCCATAAGACCCGTGTCATCGCCAGGTAATCCTGCAAGATACAGGACATGACGCATCGTTAGACCGCGGGTTTGGGTGGTACATGGTGGTGGAGAGGGCAGTGAGTTTGGGGGTGGTTTGAGGGTGATGGATGGGACAGTGTGTAGGGGTGTTGGAGGCAGGAGGAAGGAGGGGTGGTGGTGGGTGTGGGGATGGTGACTCAGTGGGGTCTCACTTGCTCACCCAATGCTGACCTCCGCCTCGGCAACTGCCCTATCTCCGGGCCCACCAATCAGATCCAAGGCCCACTGCTCTGCTGTGCTGAGGGGCCCCAGGTTCAGCAGTCCCCCTCCAGTTTTGTCCCGCTCCTGGCAGTTGTGTGCCGCCTTCCCTGGGGAGGGGGGGGAGGGGGCAACAGACAGGAAACCCACAGTGTTAAGCATTTGGATGCTTGAAGCACAGGGGGTGGGTGGCTGGTGCCCTTCGTGGCCACGGCACCCGGCCATGGCGGCTGGTGTGGATGCTGGCAGGCAGTGGGGGTGGGGGTTTGGTGCTGGAGGGGTGGGGTTACGGGTGTGGGATGGGTGTTAGTGCCCGGGGCACTGTGCTGCATACACATTCTGAAGAGGTTATACAATTTCTTGTGGCACTGCTGGCCGGTCCCAGTGGTGTTGACCATGGCACCTTGCCCAGTGTACAGCAGCAGATGGCAACCGCCTCCTCACCCTGGGATATAGGGTGGCCCGCCTCTCCTCCACTGCGTCTAGTAGAATCTCCAGCTCGGTGACGGTGATCTGTGGTGCCATTCTCCTTGCTGCCAACTTGTTGGCTGGGCTGGTGTGAGTGGGGAGTGGAGTGCTTATCTGCGGCTGCAGCTTGTCAGCCTCTGAATTCTGAATCTGGTGAATCAGGCACTGTTTTCATTGGAATCGGTCATGTTCCAGGTGGTGCCAGTGCTAGCTCCGGTGGATTGATCTGGGAACGGCACCAAATATGCTGTTGTAGAACACCACCAATTCAGTCCCAGCATCAACACTGCTTCTGACACGGAGAATTCCACCACGGATTTTGAGAAAAGAATATTGATTAAATTAAATTAAATTAAATTAAAAAATCAAAAAGAAATCTGTCCACTGCGTTGCTTTCTACTCCTTGCAATGAAAGAATAGTGTACCTAGCACTCACTAAGCTGAGTGTGGGCTGTTCCCTAAAATAGTACCGGCAGAAAAAATATATAGTGGGAACATTGTCCCGACTCCTCAGTTCAGATTGGACACAGTACAAAGCATTACATATGGTCCTCAAATCCAACAGGCTCAATTGTGACTGCTGTGAAATCCTTTTATAATTTGTGTTTGTTCTAATAAAGTATAACTCCAAGAATGCTTTGACTGTATCAGACATTGGCAGTTACTTTGTGTAGATGCCAGAATACTTGATGTACACAGTGGACTTATTGAAAGGCTCTGCATTAGTCAACGAAGTGTTCATTCCATTGGTTCTTGCAGGTTTACAGAAAAATAACTTCAACAGATAAATGCATCAAGGTCAGGTGACAAAGTGCTGCCATGGAAAGTGATGTTCCTGCTTCAACCTCTGCAAATAATCTTGAAAACAAACATTACACCTTTTGTCATTTAACTTTTCATCAACAAACGAACCATAAGATACAACGGTAACATCCTTTCTCAACTATAATTTTTTAAAGTAGACAATTCTATTGAAGAGCAACTCAGATGTGAGTATGTTTACTTAAACAGTGTCAACTGTATCTCAAATTTCTTATGTCTGATTTATATCTGAGAAATGTAAGATTGACACAAGTTCCAAATCGACAACAGGTTTATTTACAATATTTTAAAATATCTCAGCACTCACAGGATTTCCTCCACACACATGGGGCTGGATTTTCAGAGACGGAGCGGCACTCTGGACCTTTAAAGATGGCAGCTGGGTCTTAATTCCAGGATTCACAACCCCATTCCAAATTTCACCAGGAGCTTTCTAAGCGTAGGATCTGGTTCGGGTCACAATCCCACATGCTGCATTCATGACCTGCCGACTCCATTGAGGGCGCACATATGTCCTCGTCCTCTGTCATTTTCATGGAGATAGGCCAAGCCCCCATTTAGCTCAATCCCCCCACTAAAGTCTGCTAGCCTGGTGACAGCAATATCATGGACTTCCCTGACATCAGTTCTAACATCAGTTCGGGCCGGTAATGATCTCCTACTGCTTCACAGCGCAATGGTTGACTTGCCAGCTCATTCACCTAAACCGTGCTTGGCAGCTCCCCGCTAACAAGGGAGGACAGCTTCCTCCGAGCAAACCCCAGATACCACACAGACCAGACCCATGTTTTGGAGATGGTTCTCATTTTGGGGGTTTCATAGAATTTAAAGTGCAGAAGAAGGCCATTCAGCCCATTGAGTCTGCACCTGCTCTTGGGAAGAGTACCCTACTCAAGCCCACGCCCCACACTATCCCCGTAACCCAGTAATCCCACTTAACCTTTTTTTTGGACACAAAGGGCAATTTATCCTGACCAATCCACATAACCTACACATCATTGGACTGTGGGAGGAAACCGGAGCACCTGGAGAATGTGCAGATTCTGTCCAATTTTTCCATCATCGCGTCTTTCGGGACTTGTGGGAGGAAACTGGAGCACCTGGAGGAAATCCACGCAGACACGGCAAGAACGTGCAGATTCCTCTCAGACAGTGACCCAAGCCGGGAATCGAACCTGGGACCCTGGAGCTATGAAGCAACTGTGCTAAACACTCTGCTACCGTGCTGCCCTCCGGGCGGGGGGGGGGGGGGGGGGGGGGGTTTCCTTGAGGGGTGGGCAGGTACTGCATTGTAGGGGGGAGGGTGGCCCTCGGATGGACATTGGGGAAAACTCCCTGAAGGAGTTTTGGCAACTGCAAGGTCCACCATGATAGGCTCACGTTCGGTGAGACGTGTAGTATTCCGATGTGATTCCCAGCCCAGTGGATGGAAGAATCATAGAGGGCTGGCGCTTCGGGTGCTGGGCCCGTTAAATGGATGCAAATTGTAGAGTTGGAGGGATAAAATGCGGGTAGTACCGGTGGGAGAGGCGCGGGCTTGTGCAGTATGTTACGATTGAAGTATTGAATGTACATGGATGTTTGCACATTTTTGCCTTTTTTGCTTTCTTTCTGTTGATGTCTGTAACTGTTTAAAAAGCCAAAAACTACCTCGATAAAATTGTTTATTTAAAAAAAAGGATGCAAATTGATCATTAAAACCCATTTGCATTCATGTACATCCTCGATCCCGTCGCCAGCGGGGAGTTGGAGCATCATGCTTGGATCGATGCCTGCCGACGCACATCGCCGACCCCGAGTTTTCGATTCTCCGTCCCATCGGGAAACATGCTTTCGGCATCCCTGGATGGAGAATATAAGAGTCTTTAACAAATGTTAATTTCCATAATCAAACAAGTTAATACACTTAGATTCAATTGTTTATCTTGTTCACGATTTCCAGACTTTTAATGTATAAAAATGTTCAAACTTTAAAAATTGTTGAGAAAAGAAACTTTGCAACTGGATTTTCCAAAGACATAGGCAGGTTCAGTGAAAGAGAAATCCGTTCTCAACAACCTGCCTTTGTTCTTTTCTATCTGTTGCCAAAGAAGCTGTGATCAAAAGTGCTGATGATCACAGGTGCTACCTGTCTGTGAAAAGTTCCGAACAGAAATAAATTCAAATACATGTCATCATTTGTTTGAAATAAAGCTTTGAGAATTCAACCTCTCTGTTTGAAATCCTTTTGGATAAAGCAAAAAATTGCTGAAATCTTCACAGGATAGAACATCAAAACCTGCTGATGTACAGATTACACACTGGGAAATTCTGAAACCTGCAAACGAATCAGAATGTACAAACGTGGTGGAAATCGCTCCCTGACACATGCAAAGTAAAGATAGTTAGACAAAGTCCAGGCTTTTGAAAGAGGCTAAGGCTGTCTAGCAAAGCTTTAGTAAAGATATCAAACAATGTCACTGCTCGGGTGCAGGACAATTTGAGGGGGGATAGAGAAACAGCCAGAAATGGTGGTTCACACGGGGACCAACACTGTAAGAAGGAAAAGGATTGATGCCCTGTAGCCAGACTTTTAGATCCTCAATGGTGGTAATTTCTGATTTACTTCAAGTTCCACATGCGAGTGAGTATAGGAATAATAAACAGTTAATGATTGGCTGGGGACGTGGTGCAGGGGAATGGACTTCCTGGCCTGGGAATTCCATGCTGGTGTCGGGGTGGGGAATGCTGAGGGGGTTGGGGTACTTTGTTGGGCTGGGAGGGTGGGGGGGGGGGGTGTTCTGTGTGGGGCACCGTTTGGGTCTTTAAAATAGTTAAAATAGTTACTCTGATGTTGGAAGTGCTTTTTCAATTTCTAACTCTTTCAGAATAACGATGGGTGTGATTTTGAGCTTGTTATCGCTCAGTCATTTTCAAACCCAGGCTCGTGACACATGGGTGGAGTGCAGGGGGATGTCAGTAGGGTTGCAGGGCCAAGCGTTGTGGCATTCACGATCGCAGGGTCATGCACGGGCATTCCCGATCGCGTGGCTATGCATCCCGGCATTCTCTGTCACGGGACAGAGTGCCCAACAGCGCGACCAGCTTTTAAACATGGTGGCCGCCGACCTTTCCACGCACGTGTGCCCCCTCAGCAGTGTGCAGGCCCGGACCCCGCTGGGTGGGATGTCTTCTCCAGAGATCAGCGTGATGCACTATCAATTGTACTAAAGACTCGGATTGGTACAACAGAGGCTTTATTACAGTCAGATGTGTGGCCTCCTACAGCAGCTGGCAGAATGGCTGATCGGGAGGAGTCATTCATATTTATACAGCTCCTTGTGGGCGGAGCTAGCCGGCAGGAGCTACCGGCGAACCTGTAGTGTAGGTACTACCGTACATCCCCTAATACAGGTGCACACAGTTAACACAGTGGATCACCACACAGCGCGCTGACCCAGGAGCAGATTTTTTTTTTTTTTTAAATCGCTGCAGTCTTCCTGCCTGCAGCATGACAGAGAGCAGGTCACACAGATGTCACATGTTCTGGACTCAACAGAGTTTCCTCCATTTTGCATCTGCCAACAGTCCCAGGCAGTTTGAAAAACACTGCTGCAGCTGTCAGTGAGAAACATGGCACGGGCTCAAATTCTGGAGAGGATCAGAAAACACAATTCTCTTTGCGATTTTCACCTCCCCTCACCAAACATGAATCACGCCGCAAGAACCCGAGTTCCTCATTTTAATACAGTAGCATGTCAATAGCGAGCACCCACTCCAGAACTTCCCCCCTCACTGAATATTCAGCAGGCGTTGGTGTGATATCTTCCCACCGCCATTTACAACAGGTTTACATCAACGCGAACATGCCGACCTCACTGGGTGGGAACTTCGGAGGTGAGCGCTTGGCAGCCATCACCCTCCACTCCAGGGTGCTGAAAGCTTGGGGGCACCGGAGAGGATGTGGGGGACACTGATAAGTTCAATTCGGGGCTGGGACTCAGTCTCTCAAACTCAGGGAGAGCGGTCACTAGCAGGCCTTACCTTCCATTCACTTTGGGGTGCCCTTGCTTTAAGGGGATTGGGAAGCTGGAATGCAGGCATCGCTTCTTGTGTCCTCCTTGGCGGGCCTGTTCTGAAATCGCCAGTGGCCATCTTTAGTGGGAGCCGGAAAGTGGGAGGACGTGAATGCAGAGGGTCACCACTGGAGGCTACAGCGAGGTTCTTAGGTGGGGTTAAATGAGAGGGCAGACTGCAAGGGCAGAATGGGGATCTCAGGAATTTGTTCCATGCTACCTCGAGAGGAATGAAGACCCACTCAGTGGGGTGAACGACTGCAGTCTGAGTAGAACCCCAAATTCAGACAGCACTGTGAGGACAAAGGGATTAAGGTGTACGGAGATTCAAATCCACTTGTCAGGAAAGTTTGACAGTCAAGAATTAGTGTGTGGGGCTGTGAACAGGGTGAATGAGGGTTCCCTCTGGTCTGTGTTTGTCTTGCTAATTGCAGGCTTCATTCTAATCAGCTGTGCCTCATTTGCCACAAGAGATATGTGATATACAACCTCACTTTCATTGAATAGTCAATTGTACCAATGGAATCTGCAGAGCTACGTTGTATCTGTAAAACCTCAGATATTTTCGACCAGTTCTCTTACTCAAAGGGTTTACCTAGGTGTCTTTAACAACGAGGAGAACCACAAACACAAATTTAAGTTCAACAATATTTATTTAACACACAATTAACCCGTAAATTACCCTCAAAGAATACTCTAGAGCTACCCAAGATTGGTTTATTCTACCCATAAGGATGGCTTGGTAGGTTGTGGATCTGACCAAAGAGCCCCTCTGTTTCTTCATTACGAAGGTAGTTCTTGCACGCTGTTTTTTCCTTCCTTCCTTTTGTGGTCAGTCGTCTTGATTGCCTCTGCGTGGAGTCTCCCGCTCCTGGCGTGTCTCGGCTGCCTGTTTCTACCCCCTTTCCTTCGTCCCTTTTGCCATTTCCTCTGGATTTCTGCCAATAATGCATCGGGAGGGGTCTCAGCACCTGGTTGATGACCGTTTGACAGACACCTGAGCCCGCCCCAGATGTCCCAGCTCTGGTGGTGTGGGTTGAACATAACCTGTTTCCATATAAGGAAACAGCAGAAACTCTGGTTGACAGAAAGTCTGGCCCGATCTGGGCTACTGACAAAGACCTGTGCATATCAATAGCGTGTGATGATCGCCTGATTGTTGATTAATGGTACAGGTCCACACGTGTTTTGGCAGCTTGACTGTTGGTTGTATTAAAACTTGGCCAGATCAAATTCCCATGGGGCTGTGTGCGGGAGTGACTGTGGCTTATTTTAAAGTGCCCGATTCTTTAATTTAAAATACCCAATTTTAATTGGGCCTATAAACTAGGGCTTGCTAGGTTACCACAGCTACACATGAATGCCACTGATTGAAGCCAAGCCCTTAACCCTTTGAAAATGTTGACCCCAAGCACTGAATTCCAATGATCATTCAAGCTTTAACGTTAAACAAATTTCATTGATGTGTACCCTAATGCTTCATCGTGAATCAATCATTACCCACCCTAGTCTAGGTCATGACGAGGGGCGTCTTTGAAGTCCCCATGAAGATGCAGACACTGGTCCCATGCCAGTCAACTGCCCTGTCACCTAACGCAAGATTTTGAGGAGTTGGGTTGGGGAGTAGTCGGGAGAAGTTGCCATTGAGACACTCAAGGGTACAGGCACATCATTCTGGTGGAGTTGAGAGGGATAACTGTGGGGATTTGCCAATGTGAGAAGAGAGGGTGTGACGCCTAGTAGAGAGGCACTCACTGGGGGCGAAGCACATGGGTGGAGGTCCCAGAGAATTGGCGGACTGAGGGATTGGATTCTGTCAGGCATCCTCACGCTCACTTTTATACTCTCTTCTTTTCAGTGCATGATTCTGGAGAATCGTGGAGCCTATCGAATTGGCTGTTCTACTCATAGCGATTGGGCAGCAGCTGAGGCAGCAACATGTATGTGGCCAGGACCAGCACCCTGCAGAGGATGGGGCAGCTTGGCCCATAGCAGTTCCAGGAGTAGTACCACAGATGATGGAGGCTCATAGAGGACACTACTAGCAAAGGATCTTCTGATGTTGAACATCCTACTTATAGATACTGGATCTTCAGTGGCAGAGAAGACTGCATCGGTCCCGGGGGACAGTGGACCATGTTTTCCATGTGCTGCAAGAGCTGGTATCACATGGAATAGGAGGACACCAACTCCCCGTGAGCCTTAAAATGACCACGGCTCTGAACCTCTGATGTGAGCAACATGTTTCAGGGCAGCATCAGTGATCGGTTTGGCATCTCCCATTCAGCCACAGACAAATGCAATTCACACCCGTGAGACTTCCGCCTGCAAGGAGCAGAGCATCATGCAAGGGCGGAGCATACTGTGTCCAACCGGCTAATCATATTTAAATGCATGCAAATGTTGGTTTTGAACACCGCCATTGGCGCGGTGCACAAACCTTTGTTAGCGCCACCAGCGAGCGACGGGAGCATGGTGCCCGAATAGGCACCTGGCACACCCCTTGATTTTGGGCAGACACCCAATTCTCCTCCCTATTGCGGTTTGCGTTTGTGGCAATACGAGGTGGAAAATTTTTTCCAGTTTAAATTGGCAAACTCACAAATAGTGCATTAAATAGTGCATTAATAGGGGCTGGTTTAGCACAGGGCTAAATCGCTGGCTTTGAACACAGACCAAGGCAGCCTAGCAGCGTGGGTTCAATTCCCGTACCAGCCTCCCCGAACAGGCGCTGGAATGTGGCGACTAGGGGCTTTTCACAGTAACTTCATTTGAAGCCTACTTGTGACAATAAGCGATTTTCATTTTCATTTCATTTCATTAAAGAGTAAATATTTGAATCATATGTTGGAGGTGTATCATTTCCCAATATATACCACCTTGGTGTTCCCAAGAAATATAGAAGAGCAATTTATTTATTTACTCCAGGTGCTTTTATACTAAATGTAGCAAAATTGGTGTATTGACTAATTTTCTGGGGAATTATGGCACGAACACTGAACCAACTGCTAACAGCTGTCACCCCTTCAGTCGCAATACTCCTGCCAAACACTTTCTGCACTTTCAAAAGGAAAGCCTCAACAGAAATATCTCCTTCTCTAGTTAGCCTCTCCCTCTGTTATTTTTATTTCGCCTCTCACATTATTCTCTCTGATACCATTTTGACTCTAGTTATCACTAGAAAAAAGATTCCCTGTGCTAACTCAGCTAATTCTCTGGGGTCAGAAACAACGTGAGTTTGGTGCAGAGTGCACCTTCCTCAATGTTATCTATTCTATGAGAAGGACAGAGGGAAGGGAGGAAAGTGAAAGGAGTGGCGTGAGGAGAGAGAGTGAGAGGAGAGTGGTAGAGATGAAATGCAAGGGGTAGAACAACAGCAACAACATGTATTTAGATAGCCCCTTAAATTTTGTAAGATATCTCTAAGCACTCAACGAGAACATTAGCAAACAAATTATGATTGAGTACTGACGAAGAGTCATATGACCTCGAAACGTTAACCCTGATTCTCTCCGCACAGAGGCTGTCAGACCTGCTGATCTTTTCCTTTCCTTTCCCGCTATGTCCCTATCTCCCTCTCTCGCTCTCTCTCCAGAGCCTGGACCCATTCCTGACAGTTTTCAGGAGTTGAGCCCCTTACCCGGATAGGGGGGATGTGTGGAAGGAGTGGGAATGGCAGTGAGTGGAGTCGGAGGTCCCACTCCCTACCACACATCCCTGCCGAGGTTACGTACAGTTCATCATCTGATCAGTGGCTGGCAGCTTCACATCCCTGGCCTCCAGCAACCATACGCCTCATTCTCTCTCCATAACCTGAGCCACTGGAGACTGCAGTGGCAGCTCTGGCTTCAGAACAGGGTAGAGGCTGGTCCAAAGTTCAGAGCGGAGTGTGGAGGGAAGCATGTGGTGGCAGAATATAGGCAATATAAAATGAAAAATGCTGACGTCAATCGAAAAAAAAGGTCCTAAAGAATAAACAAAGTTTTAAGCAAAACTACTTTCATTGGGGCAGCTTAAGGTATGGCTTTATGTACTTATTATATTTCTTTGTTGCGGCAAAGAGAAAAGGAATGGAGATGCCCACATTCTGGATTCTTGTAAAACACGTTGAGGTTTATAACGAGTGTTATACAATCAAGGTCATGATATTCCTAAAGCTCGCGCAAACACCCTACTGACGTCCCTGCACAACACTGATACATAACCAGCAAGAATGTATTCTCAGATACATAACACCCCTCCCTCTTTACTTCTTTAATGGAATGACAACAATTAACATTTATACAACAGATTCCATGATATGTTATTTCTATGCATAAACACAATTCAATAAGACAGTCTCTGTGGTGGACATCTATTCCGTTTTGGTAGAATTCAGTGTTCTTACTACTTGCGTCCTCGGAAGTGTCCTCATTCCTTTCAGTAGATGGTAAATCTGGTGTAGTTAGTTCAGTGGCTATAGGCACTGAAAAGTCCTCAGAAACAGAATCTTAACTCGCCACTGTCTCTGATCTCCATTCCAAAGTATAGCTCTCGAGATCATCTAAAGGTTGAACCTCTTGAGAGGTTTCTGCAAACTCACTTCATGCAGCAAGTAACTGATGAGGATGACATCGCCAAACTCTTTCATCATCCGTCTGTACGACGTATGATATTGGAACAGTCTTTGCTAAGATCATAGCTAGTACCCATTTCTCGTTGGTGGTGTAACTCATAGATAGGACTCTCGTCCCTGGTTTAATACTCACTTTTTAGAGATTTTCTTCCTCATAGCGATTTGTAGTATCAGGTGGAATTAACAAATATTATTGTGTTCATAGTTTCCTCTTAAACACCAGCATTGCTGATGAATTTTGCATGGTAGAATGTATGGTGCCCTTATAAGATATTAGAAATTTGTTTACTCTTCTTGATAATGTTCCCTGGTCTTTTGCTGCTTTGATAAAATGCTTTAATGATTGCACAAAATGCTCAGGCAATCGATTCGTTGCTGGATGCAGCGCCGGCTCTAGGGTTGCTGGCGCCCCGGGCAAGCTGAACTTCGGCGCCCTTGGGGGGGGGGGGGGGGGGGGGGGGGGGAGGGCCGGGGGGGGGGGGGCGGGGGGGGCGGGGGGGCCGGGGGGGGTGGGGCCGGGGGGGCGGGGGGGGCAGGGCCAGGGGGCGGGGCGAGGCCGAGGGGCGGGGGGGCGAGGCCGAGGAGGGGCGGGGGGGCGAGGCCGAGGAGGGGGGGACCCGAGGGGGGAGCGGGGGGGGCGGACCCGAGGGGGGGCGGACCCGAGGGCGGGGCTGGGGGGCGGACCCAAGGGCGGGGCTGGGGGGCGGACCCGAGGGCGGGGCTGGGGGGCGGACCCGAGAGGGGGGCGGACACGCGGGGGGGCGGACGCGGGGGGCGGACCCGAAGGGGGGGCGGACCCGAGGCCGGTGCGGGGGGGCGGACCCGAAGGGGGGGCGGACCCGGGGCTGGGGGGCGGACCCGAGAGGGGGGCGGACGCGGGGGGCGGACCCGAGGGGGGGCGGGGGGGGGACTGAGCGGGGGGGCGGACCGAGCCGGGGGGCCGCCCTGGGGGCGGGCGGCCACCGCGCATGCGCTGGTTGGCACCAGCCCAACTGCGCATGCGCGTGACCCGAGTCTCTGGCGCCCCCGAGCACATGGCGCCCCGGGCGACTGCCCGAGTTGCCGGTGCCTTGAGCCGGCCCTGGCTGGATGATATGGAGCTGACTTGCTCTGGTGTATTGTTCCCTATCAAGTAGTCCCCAAACTCCTTCGAAGTAAACTGTGTACCATTATCACTGACAATCTGCTCCAGTGTTCCACATTTTGCGAATATTCCGTTGAGTTTCTCAATGGTTGCTCAGTCATCAGTGACTTCATTATCGCGCCTGCTGGCCATTTCGAGTGTGTGTCCTCAATCACTAAGAACATGTGATCCTCCAGTGGACCAGCAAAATCAATATGTATTACCTGCCATGACTGAGTCGGCCATCCCATGTTTGTAATGGCTATAAAGGTGAAGTGTTCCTTAGTTTTGCACACAAGATTGGCATTGTCCAACTTTCGCTTCAATTTGACCATCTCATCCTGGCAACCAAAAATAACTGTGTGCCAGTTTCTTCATCCTCACCATACCAGGATGTCCCTCATGTAGTTGATCAAGGACTGCGCTATGTAAGCACGGAGGAATAATCACATGGATTTCCCACAATAGAACTGCATTCTGTACTGTCAAATCAACTCTTCATGCGTGGTAGAGTTTGGTATCTGGATTTTTCCTATGAACGTCGGACAACGTTCCTTTTTGGACCAAGTCCATTACGTTCCCCATCACTGGATCAGTTCTTGTGTATCTTTAAACTTGTGATTCAATCACAGGCGCACTATCCTTGAGTGAGAAATACAAAATATTGACAAAAGTTTCTGCTGGATCATGCTTGGCATGTAATGGCAATCGTGATAAAGCATCAGCATTTGCATGCTGCCCAGTGTTGTGATACTAGATATCACAAAGGTGCGTCAATAATAGCACTGACCATCTTTGTCATCTACTAGCTGCCAAAGAAGGTATAACTTTCTATGGCCCAAGGGTCGATCATCTGTCAAAAAAAAGTTAAAATTACGCCTAGAAAGCTAATGGTGGAACATTCCTACATTGAAAATTATGCTCAAAGCTTCTTTTTCTAGCTTGTAATTAATTTCTGTGCCAGTAAGAGTGCATGAAGCAAATGCTATCAGTCGTTCCTCTCCTAAATGCATAATCTGAGAGATAACTGCACCAACCCCATAGAGTGAGGCATTGCAAGCTAATTGCAACTCCATTCTTGTATGATGATGAACCAACAGCTTTGACTTCAATAAAGCATCTTTCACTTGGTTGTATGCATTTTCATATTCTTCTGACCAGTGCTATGCCCGTTTGATGCATGGCAAAGTATTTAAAGGCTAAATTTGGCATGAGTTTAATATAATTGAGCAATCCTAAAAACAACCTTAATTTGCCACATTTTGAGGACGTGGTGCTTCTAAGATTGCTGACATTTTTTTTGGTTCTTTGTGTGAAATGCCTTTGTCGATAGGCAGCATAATGCCACAGTGGTTAGCACTGCTGCCTCATGGCGCCAGGGACCCGGGTTCACTTCCAGCCTTGGGTCACTGTCTATGTGCCATTTGATTTTTCACCCCATGTCTGCCTGGGTTTTCTCCGGCTGCTCCGGTTTCATCGCATAGTCCAAAAATGTGCAGGTTAGATCAATTGACCATACTAAATTGTTCCTTAGGGTGTCCAAAAGGTTAGGTGGGGTTACTGGGTTAGAGGGATAGGGTAGGGGTGTGACAGCTCTTTCAGAGGATCAGTGCAGACTCGGTGGGTAGATTGGCCACTTCCTACACTGTAGTAATTCTATATGACCAAAGTACTTTATGGATGACTTGAAAAACTCACACATTTCCTTCTTCTCTCTGGTTGGCTCAGTAACTGCTTCAGGCGAGCTTCCAAATTCTCCAAGTGTTCCTGTTCATGTGAACCGGTGATGAGTATGTCATCTGAATAACATTGCACTCCATTCAACCCACTTAGAATTTGATCCATGGATCTTTGAGAAAGAGCAGGCACAGATGTTATTCCAAAAGCAAGAATTTTGTAATGAAACAGACCTTTGTGTGTTACGATGGTGAGTAGTGGCTGCGATTTGACAGCTATGCCTGTGAAAGAGCAATTAGAATCATAGAATCTCTAAAGTGCAGAAGAGGCTATTTGGTCCATCGAGTCTGCACCGACCTTTGGTAAGAGTCTCCGGCCAAGGCCCACGCCCAGATCATATCCCTGTATCCCCATCTAACCTTTTGAACTCCAAGGGGCAATTAAGCCTGGCCAATCCTCCTAACATCTTTGGACTGTCGGAGCACCCGGAGGAAGCCCATGCAGACGTGGGGAGAAAATGCAAACTCCATACAGATAGTCACCCGAGGCCAGAATTGAACCCGGGACCCTGGCGCTGTGAGGCAGCAGTGCTAACCACTGTGCCACCATGCCGCTTTGAAGTGAATTTCTGTCCCCCAGCAAGTCCAGCAAACAAATCGTCAATCAGGAGCAGTAGATAATGATCTACACACAATACTGGGTTAATAGTAGTTTTGAAATATCCACCAATTCTCACTGAGCCATATGGTTTAATACAGGAATGATTGGTATTGCCCAATCATTCATAGCTTCAGGTTCAATGACTCCCGTCCTTACTAAATTTTCCAGTTCTTCTTAAAATTTAGGCTTGATTGTGTTTGGTATGGTTCTAGCATTGATACATTTGGGAGTGCTGTCTGGCTTGATTTTTAGGTGTACTTCAACTCCAGCCATTGAGCCTCGTGAACCTTTGAACACCTTTTCATACTTCTTCAGAAACTGTTGCAAGTTTCTCTTTGAATTGTTTTGCTGTCTTTTGAGTGATCACGATTGTAGACTCAACTAGATTATTTACTTGTGTTGTTCTTCTTGCACCTTCTTGGTGCAGAGGTTTTCTGAGCCGAACACACCTTGGCAATATGGCCCTTCTTATCACAGTTCTGACAAGTATTTGATTTACTCCAGCATTCCCCCGCTAATTGCCCAACCTTTGTACAACGGTGACATAGTTGCACCTTTGCAGGCCTGTTCCTTGAGGTATCCATTTTGTGTATCTTCACTCCTGTGAAGCTTCTCTTGTAGCATAGCTGCATGGGGCAGCCTAGTGGCACAATTGTTATCACTGCTGCCTCACAATGCCAGGAACCCTGGTTCAATTCTAGCTTTGGGTAACACATTCTCCCCGTGACTGCGTAGGTTTCCTCCGAGTGCTACGGTTTCCTCCCACAGTCCAAAGATCTGTAAGTTAGGTGGATTGGTCATGCTAAATTGCTTCTTAGTGTCCAAAAAGGTGTATAGGTTAGATTAAGGGGCTAGAGGGTCTGTGCAGAGTCGATGGGCCAAGTGGCTTCCTTCTGTACTGAAGGGATTCTATGAAATTCTATGAAATGTGGCTCTCAGAGTTAAATCACTTACTGTAAGCAACTTCCTCTGAAAAGCTTTCCTGCATAATCCACAAACCAGCCTGTCTCTCAGAGTATCATCAAGTGCACCAAATTCATAATATCTAATTAATCTTCTTAACAATGCTACAAACAGTAAAATGGTTTCACCTCCTTTCTGACTACGGTGGTGGAATCGGAACCTTTCTGCAATCAATAATGGTTTAGCAGAGAAATGTTCCTCTACAGTTTTCAGTAGTGCACTGAAGGAGTTCTCTCCTTATTTTGCTGGATGAACAAGATTCTGTAGCAGCTTAAATATTTTACGGCAACTAAGCTGAGAAATGTTGAGACCTTCAGTCCTCCGCTGTCTGATTAGCTATTGAAAACAATTGGAATCTTTCTTCATGAGAATTCCATGCTTCATAATCCTCATCAAATGCACCAATGTTGCCCGTTTCTCCTGCCATTTTTGGATACCAGCTCCTGGGACCCACACTTCCCCCCCTTCTGCCTGTGTTGGAATGCCTGGCACAAACAATCTCATGAACAAATAGCAAGGAATATTTTCCCATTTATGCCTGAGTTTTCCGACTTTTCTCCCAAATAGTGACCCATGTAGAGCAGGCAGACGTGGAAAATCCCCCTTTCCCAGAGCTGTGTAGCTCCACCCTGTCATGTTATTCACCCTGGGGTAACACGGACTGCAACTGGATGCAGTTGCACTTGAAAGTAGACTCCAAACTGTGATGTTAGTTCAATACACTTTATTGAACTGTTAAGCAGTGCACACAGTTCGCTGTGGGTCTGACACTCTACAAATCTAAGCGTGCTTACTATAACCAACTAGACCAGACTAGCTCTAGCCACGTGTAGAAGGTGCTAACTGATATATACACCCTGACTGTCACTACATTTGTCACCATAGGAAAAAGAGGCAGAGTGCTGATGTTTTGTGTGTTTTATAGTGGGAGACCACCCTCTAGTGTTCTGCCTGTTGATTGGTTGTGTTCTATCCTGTGCGTTGATTGGCTGTACTGGGTGTCTGTCACTGCCTGTCTGTATCTCATTATGTGCATGAGTGCATATCATGATATCCCCCCTTTTTTAGAAAAAATGTTGGTTGCTTGGAGCATATGCGACTGTATTTACATGTATAACTATTTACATTAAATGGCAAGTGGATGAATGTATACATGAAAGGTGTCTAGCGTGCAGATACAGAACAAAATTTACAAGATAAATGTCCTTAAGTCCAATCTTTGGGGCTTGTGTCGGATCCTTGTCGACCGCCTGAGAGGTGGAGGTGGGGACAACGGCGCCTTGACAGGCGGGATTGCTGCCATATTGGTGGCCTCATGGTGCGAGGTGTCCGGAGGAGGCATAACAACATCTGGAAAAGTAAGATCTGGTGGTGGGCAGGCTACTTTGCGCAGTGCCCGTCTATTGCGCCTAACAATGGAGCCATCAGCCATACGAACTACAAACGATCTGGGAGCAGCCTGTCGAACAACAACAGCTGGAGCTGACCAGCCTCCATCAGGTAGCTGGATCCGAACAGCATCTTCCGGAGATAGCACAGACAAATCGATAGCATGAGAATCATACGTCAGCTTTTGCCGGTTCCTGAGTTGCTGCACCTTTTGCAGCACTGGGAGGTGATCCAGGTCTGGTACGTGTATGGCTGGAACAGTCGTCTGCAGGTCTCTATTCATTTTTAAAAAAAATTTAGATTACCTAATTAATTCTTTCCACTTATGGGGCAATTTAGCATGGCCAATCCACCTACCCTGCACATCCTTTTGGGTTGTGGGGGCGAAACCCACGCAAACACGGGGAGAATGTGCAAACTCCACACGGACAGTGACCCAGAGCCGGGATCGAACCTGGGACCTCGGCGCCGTAAGGCAGCAGTGCTACTCACTGTTCCACCGTGCTGCCCTGGTCTCTATTCATGAGGAGTTGAGCCGGAGACATACCGGTGGACAGAGGGGTTTCCCTGTACGCCAACAGCGCAAGGTTGAAGTCAGAAGCAGAGTCCACAGCCTTGCTGAGCAGTTGCTTCATTATATGGACGCCTTTCTCGACCTTCCCGTTGGACTGCGGGTAGTGTGGGCTTGAGGTAATGTGGTTCAATTGGTACGACTTGTCGAAATTGGACCACTCTTGGCTGTGGAAGCAGGGACCATTGTCACTCATGACAGTGAGTGGAATACCATGTCTGGCAAATGTCTCCTTGCAGGCCTTGATGATTGTCCTTGATGTGAGGTCTGACAGTTTCACAACTTCCGGGTAATTTGAGACGTAAGCTATGATGAGCACATAGTCACGCCATTGGCGTGAAAAAGGTCGATTCCCACCTTGGACCACAGAGAGGTCACGATCTTGTGTTGCTGGAGTATTTATTTTCTTTGAGCAGGCTGGAAACACTGGCAGGTCGCACAATTGAGGACCATGTTAGATGTGTCCTGGCTGATTCCAGGCCAATTGACAGCCTGCCGGGCCCTGCACCTACACTTTGAAACCTACGTGTCCCTCGTGGATTTGTTTGAGCAATAAGTTCTGCAGACTGTGAGGAATAACGATACAATCTAGCTTGAGGAGGATCCCCTCGATAACTGTCAGGTCGTCCTTCACATTAAAGAACTTAGGGCATTGCCCCTTTTGCCAGCCATTTGCGATGCGGTGCATTACGTGCTGCAGAAGAGGGTCTTTAGCAGTCTCTTCATGAATGCTAATCAATCTTTCATCTGAGGCCGGGGAATTGCTGGCACACAGTTGCACCTGCGCCTCAATTTGGCGGATGAAGTCAACCTGTTCACAGGGCGAGGTGATGGAGCGGGACAGAGCATCCGCAATTATCAGCTCCTTGCCTGGTGTGTATACTAACTCAAAATCGTACCTTCGGAGTCGAAGAAAAATGCGCTGAAGCCTGGGCGTCATGTCATTCAAGTCCTTATGAATGATATGGACCAAGGGTCTGTGGTCAGTCTCCACTGTCAATGTTGGTAGACCGTAGATGTAGTCATGGAACTTTACAATGCCGGTTAGGAGGCCCAGGCACTCCTTTTCTATCTGGACGTACCTCAGTTCAGTAGGAGTCATGGCCCTTGACACATAGGCCACTGGAGCCCAGGACGAGGAGTCATCCCTCCGGAGGAGCACCGCACCAATGCCGTCCTGACTTGCGTCCGTGGAGATTTTTGTTTCCCTGTCCAGATCAAAAAAAGCTAGTACCAGAGCAGTGATGAGCTTTGCTTTGTGCTCAAGCCACTCTGTTTGATGTGTAGGTAGCCACTTGAATGCTGTGGACTTCTTCACCAGATGCCTGAGAGCCGTGGTGTGTGAGGCCATGTTGGGAATGAATTTTCCCAAGAAGCACACCATTCCGAGGAAGCGTATACCGCCTTTTTGCCTTCCGGGTCTTCATGGCGTTAATGGCCTTGACCTTGTCCGAATCTGGTCGCACACCCTGCTGGGATATCTGGTCGCCCAAGAACTAGATGGTTGACATGCCAAAGGAGCACTTGGCCTTGTTCAGCTTGAGGCCGTTTGCATGGACACATCAAAATAATTGTTTGCGACGAGATATGTGTTCCTCGGGGGTCGTGGACCATATGATTACATCATCTACATAGACACGCACACCCTCAATGCCCTCCATCATCTGTCTCTTTGCCTTCCTAGGAAGTCCACCTCCGGGGTTTCGCTCCCAACATGGCTGGCAGCTCCAGGACCCGTTCTCCTCCGCAAGCACGTGTGGCTCCACAAGGTGGACCTGTTGGTTGAGAGGGTACAGCTTCTCCACGCGAACCCGCAGTACGCCTACGTAGCATACCCCGATGGCTGCCAAGAAACAGTCTCCCTCAGGGACCTGGCACCAGCTGGGTCCCCACACACCCCCCCCCCTCTGCCCCGGTGCCACCCTCCCTCCCCCCGGTGCACTCCAACACAGCCCCCGCTCCAGGATGATCCACCCTCCCCTTGGTCCCACCTGTGGATGAAGATGAGGTCGACACTCTCCCGGAGTCACCGACGACCGAACTGACGCCTGAATTGTCACCACAACTGCGGCGCTCGCAGCAGCGGATCAAGGCACCCGACTGTCTAAATTTGTAACCTCTTAAATTTTAATCAACCTGTATGTAAATAGTTTCCACCACCCCCGCTGGACTCTTTTTAACAGGGGGTGAATCTGGTAGTCACCACTGTTGTATTGTGTATACTGCATATAAGGGTATTACGGTAAGGCTCCTGTACTACAGGTACAGTGGTAGATCCCTGCCTGCTGGCTCCGCCCAGTAAGCGGAGTATAAATGTGTGGGCTCTCCGAGCTGCAGCCATTTTGGGAGGCTCCACATCTCTGCGTCATAAAGTCTTGATTACTCTCTCCTCTAGTCTCATTGTAATTGATAGTGTATCATATACGGAGATGAGTTAGAAAGGATTGGAAAGGTTCATCCTTACCCTGAAGGCATTGCTGGAAGATATAGCACTCAAAGCTGTTGTTTGTTTCGACTTCACAGTGACTGTTGAACTTCTCCAAAACGGTCTTGAATTTGGTCTTGTCCTGGCTGTCGGTAAAATTAAGCGAGTTGAAAATTCATTGAGTTGAGGCCTGAGGCCTCAATGTAGAGAAGGAACCTTTGCTTGAAGACCCACCAGTTGGCACTGAGATTACTGGAGATCCGTAGCTGTGGAGGGGCCTGGATCTTCTCCATGCCACTGGAAGGCACTTGCTGGTCATCACGGAATCACTCGAGGTAAACCACTTAGCGAAAGTAGACTACTGGTACCATGTTGTGTTGTTCACCCTGGGGTAACACGGACTGCAACTGGATGCAGTTGTACTTGAAAGTATACTCCAAACTGTGATGTTAGTTCAATACGCTTTATTGAACTGTTAAGCAGTGCACACAGTTCGCTGTGGGTTTGACACTCTACTAATCTAAGCGTGCTTACTGTAACTAACTAGACCAGACTAGCTCTGAGCCACGTGTGGAAGGTGCGAACTGATATATACACCGTGACTGTCACTACAGTTGTCACCAGTGGAAAGAGGCAGAGTTCTGATGTCTCGTGTGTTTTATAGTTGGAGACCACCCTCTACTGTTCTGCCTGGTGATTGGGTGTGTTCTGTCCTGTGTGTTGATTGGCTGTACTGGGTGTCTGTCACTGCCTGTCTGTATCCCATTGTGTGCATGAGTGCATATCATGACACACCCCACGTGCGTGGTTCCTACAGCCAAGACCCAACTCACTTCAACGTAAGCAAGTCTTCCCCAACAGTCGATCTTCTCACTCACGGTTGCTGTCGAAAAGTTTTGTTAAACCTTCACATCGGCAGCAGTACTTCACCCGATGTCTGAGTGTGTGCGAGAATCTTTCCGTTGCTCGCAACACCGTCCCACAATTAAATTAGTTGATGAAAATCTTCATTCCTGGGTTTTTGTCCTACCATAATGCTCATTGTCAGTTTTCTGTCCTGTTGCCGCGAAGCTAAAAGATGTGGCGAGGTGCCCATGCTCTGGATTCTTGTAAAACACAATGAGAGGTTTATTAACGTGGTGCTCACACATCGAAAAAGGTAATCTGCCTGAATCTGACTCAAACACTCTGCTGAATTCACGACACATCACGTGACGCAGAACCAGAAAGAATGTATTCCTGGATACATAACAGTACCAATCCATATGACATCTCCAATTCATGGACTTGCAATTTTGCTGATCATTTCTGAGTCAATTCAACAATAAATTGCCAATTTATTTTCATATTCTTCCATTTTTCAGAGTATAGCACTTATGCAGCATACTTTTCTCAGGTTCCCTGGTAGGAACAGCTCCATTTGATTTATAAGCCCTTTATCGTTTGATGAACGAGGCATATTGCAACTCTTAGTTGGTCCTTTTCAACAAAATGTGTCTGACACCATTTCATGCACAATCACTCCTGCTCTAAGCATTCCTTTGTTCCTGCAGCAAAACTTATGTTACGCACTGCAAATATTCAAATCCAACCTGACAGGAGGTTGAGAATTTTGGTACTGCTGAGCTCCTGGTGCATTGTGCTCACAATGTTCCTGGTCAGTGACAGGGATATCAGCGATCCCTGTGTTTCAGGATGTCCCCACACACCAGTGAAGCTAAACAACAGGAAATAATATTTACATGCCAGAGTTTGCAGTTTGCCTGTGAAAATCTGAGAGGTCTCACACCCAAAGCTCTCTCCCAATTTACTTCACCGTCATTCTCAAGCTGAGGAGCAAAAGCACCCAAAAATAACCCACCAACACCCTCCCCAGAAGAAAGGTTTTAAGAAACCTACTTTGCAGGGTAAACATTAAAAAAATTAAATTGACTTTTTTTGCTCATCAATGTGAGGCAAATATTTTGCTCCCAGCACAGAAGAATCTGAAATAGTGGCTCATATCAGGAATTCTGATATGGAGGTTAGCATGACTCTCCAAACATAAATTAAAATTACATCTTAATTCAATTTCCATGAAGGATGTCAATTAGGAAGCACTGATTAAATTGCCTTTTATTCATTCCAGCAAAGGTTTTAACCCTCAGCCTCGGCAAGGTGTCTCCATTGCAGAAATGGTATGGTTCCAATTCTCCCATGAGCCATCAGGTATGGTGAGCCTGAATCCTACTGCCACCGACAGGGTAGCTTGCAGTCCATAAGTTTCAACTTCCAATTTATTTTCTGAAAACCCTAACAAACAGGACTGAGATGATCACCAGGGAATGTTGGGCCAAGCCAAAGGTTCTGGAGCAATCCCTACAATTTAATTGGAAGGTAGCAGTTGTGGGAGGGGGTTGTGTAGGAGAGGGGGCACAGTGGTGACACACACCAGGGGCTTCCAGTAGCAAACAAAAGGGGTGTATTGATGAAAGGCAAAAGCAGGTAGATATCAGTCACAAAATTCTAGACACGGGTCTTTACTCTTCAGCTCCACACTGACCGGGGTCCTGCTCACAGGGCCCCGCATAAACTCCCCATTAGCCGGGATTCGCACGCTTCCATGCAATTGGACCCGAGTCAGTCACATGGTCAGTGGAGCTCACCACCTTAAAGACGCCACGCTACCACAGGCACAAAGTGGGAAGGAAAGGTGTCCTTATGTTCCTTTGTAGTTCCACGTTCAGTGAGGTAGATTTTAAAAATTATCTTGAACAAAATATAGCGGATGCTGGAAACTAAAACAAGAGCAGAGGAAGCTGGAAAAACTCAGCAGGCCTGCCAGCATCTAGCAGGAGAGAGGCACATTGAATGTTTCAAGTCATGGACCCTTCATCGAACTGAACGAAGAAAGACTGTTAGAAGAGAAGAAACTACAACACAAATGAGCAAGTTTAAGAACAAATGACGATGGCCTCATGTGAGGGGATGTTTTGCATTGAGGCAATACATGTATGGAATATTTTAAAAAGGAAAAGAGAAGAATGAGGGGATTTAAAATGGAGGAGATAGGTCAAAATCTGAAGATGCTGAACTCAATGTTGAGTCCCGAGGGGCGGCATTCTCCCCTACCCGGCGTGACGGAGGGTCCCGGAGTAGGGGCGTGGCGCCAACCACTCGGGGGTCGCGCCTCCCCAAAGGTGGGGAATTCTCCCCACCTTTGGGGGCCAGCCCCGCGCCGGAGCGGTTGCCACAAGAAGACCGGCGCAAAAAACCGGCGCCCCCGGCAGCGGGGCTGGCCGGATGGGTTTCACCGGTCCGCGCATGCGCCGGCAGTGACGTCAGCGGCAGCTGGCCACTGACGTCACTGTCGGCGCATGCGCAATGTGGGGTTCTCTTCCGCCACCGCCATGGCGGAGGCTGCGGCGGATGTGGAAGAAAATAGTGCACCCAGGGCACTGGCCCGGACTCTGAGGGGGGGGGCCCGATTGCGGGCCAGGCCGCCGTGGGGGCATCCCCCGGGTTTCGATCGCCCCCCGCCCCCCCAGGACCCCGGGGCCCGCTCGCGCCGCTGATCCCGCCATTCCAGAGGTGGTTTAAACCTCGGCGGCGGGAGAGGCCTCCCAGCGGCGGGACTTCAGCCCATCCGGGCCGGAGAATCGTCGCAGGGGCCTCTCCGATCGGAGTGGCGAGATTCCTGCCCCCGCCACTTCCCGGGTGGCGGAGAATCTCTGCCACGGCGGGGGCGGGATTTTAGGCGCCCCCAGGCGATTCTCCGACCCTGCTGGGGGTCGGAGAATTTCGCTCGAGGGCTGTAACATGCCCAAATGGAAGATGACGTGCTGCTCCTCCAACTTCCAGCGGGCTTCACCGGAGCAATGCAGCAGGCCGAGGGCAGACATGTGGTCATGAGAGCAAGGTGCTGAGTTAAAATGGCACACAACAGGAAGGTTAGGGTCATGCTTGCGAATTGAGCGAAGATGTTCTGCTAGGCGGTCACCCAGTCTGCATTTGGTCTTCCCAATGTAGGGGAGACCGCAAATACCGTAAACCAAATTGAAGGAAGTACAAGTGAAACACTGCCTAATCTGAAAGGGGTATTTAGAGCCTTGAAAGGTGAGGAGGGAGGAGGTAAAGGAGCAGATGTTGCACCTTCTGAGGTTGCAAGGTAAGGTGCCGTGGGAAGGAGTTGGGAACATAATGGAGGAGCGGACCAGGGAGTGGTCCTTGTGGAATGCTAACAGGCTGGGTGACGAGATGTGTTCAGTGGCGGTATCATGCTGGAGCTGGTGAAAATGGTGGAGGATGAATCCTTGGAATGTGGAGGCTAACGGGATGAAAAGCGAGGACAAGGGGGACCCTCCCCTGGTTCTGGGTGGGAGGAGAAGGGGTGAGGGCAGAGGTGCAGGACAAGGGCAAACTCAGTTGAGTGCCCTGTTAACCACAGTGGGAGGAAAACATTGATTAAGGAAAAAAGCAGACCTGTTAAAATTGATCTTGTTTGCAGCCTATGCGGATGGACCTTTTGAAGTACTGTCTATTAGTTTGCACGCAGACCAGATTTTCCTTGAAGCAGGGAAAACCAGTTCTGCAATTGAGTCTTCCATCAGGAATTCAACCTCTGAGTTGCAGATGTAAAAGGCCCACTCTGTTACAGATGTGACCAGCTGTTGACCTTTAGCAATGTATCAGGGAGAGTACCCCCAGCTCATATTGAATGCATGCTTTCTCACAATGTGTTCAGATTATTTAAATGGTCAGTAACTATCACTTACATTTTTAACATTACAGCAATAATGAACTAAGGGAAAATCTTACCTTTATCTCTATTTACAAACAACATGCAATTTGGAACATAAGGAGATACATTGATGAACACCCAAGAAAAAGCTCATATCTTAGAGATTAGTTGTCAAAGGAGCATATTCTGTAGTAAATGGTTAATATTGGCCTACACACTTATTGTATTGTAAACAAAGCTTGTGGAACAGAGGCAAACACTGGAAAGATTATACACAGTGTGAGCATCTAAGAATGCAGCCTCAACGAAACATGCAACATAGACACTGGCCAAGGTTGCATTGTAATGTTTCCCCTTTAAGGCAAAGCAGTCTTGTGGCTGTCAGCAGCCACGCAGACATACAGCTGGTCTGGAGGGAGCTGGAGCTGGTCACTCCATGCCTTGGAAACAGGGGATGTGTGAGACCAAGGTTGGATTACACGCATGTCATCTTGGCATAAAACATAGTCGACCATTTATATTAAATCCAAAACAAACTGGCAACGACTGTAAATATTCAACAGGTGGATTGGCCATGCTAAATTGCCCGTAATGTCCTAATAAAGTAAGGTTAAGGGGGGGTTATTGGGTTGCGGGTATAGGGTGGTTACGTGGGTTTGAGTAGGGTGATCATGGCTCGGCACAACATCGAGGGCCGAAGGGCCTGTTCTGTGCTGTACTGTTCTATGTTCTATGTTCTAGGTGAGGCACAATTTGTGATGTGCATGTATCTTTCAGGTGAATTTCTTAAACAGCACCATCCCAGGATGTGATGCATTCATTCCTTGACTCTGAATTCAGGTTACAGCAGCAGCTGTTGAAGTCAGATGTGCCTCATAGTCTCGAGGTGAACATTATCTGTTCTGAAGAATCATATGGACTCAAAATGTTTCTCGCTCTCCACAGATGTTGCCGGACCTCTTAAATTTTTCCAGAACTTATTGCTTTTATTTCAGATTTCCAGCATTCACAATATCTTGTTATTATTTTAGCATTTTCTGTCTATCATCTTAGAATCTTTGACCAATCTTTGCCATAATTGGTATATTTATATTGAGTAGGCAAATAACTAGCTTTCTGGATTTCATTGGGCATGCACTGAGGCTGTTAAAAGGGTCACTAATGGTGACAGTGAGCAGTAATTGTAATTTTGTAGAAGATGGATGAGTGCCACAGAGCTTCAGCAGCTCACCAGCTCAAATGAGGAAAGAGAACAGTAGACGGTGATTGTTGCCTATAATTGACAGGTATTAAATTGCAGTTTTCAATAGGAAGGTTCAGACCTGCCATTGGAAGGGAGTGCACTTTAAAAGGATTGCTGTGTAGGACTGCTATGGAGTACTCCAGCAGCTGGAGGCTTTTCTCCCAGATCCCTACCACGAGCCCAGGCAAGGCAAGGGACTGGTGGGGGGAGGGTGGGGGTTTTGGGCGAGGGATGGGGAGAGTGACTCCCAGTTAGGGTTAATGGCTGCAAAAGGAGTGGGTGTCGGAAAACTGTGGTCGAACATCCCACCCTGTATGATAAATCATAGAATCATAGAATTTATAGTGCAGAAGGAGGCCATTCGGCCCATCGAATGTACACAGACCCTTGAAAGAGCACCCTACCTCAGCCCACACCTCCACCCTAATCCCGTAGCCCAGCAACCTCACCTAACGTTTAGACACTACGGCACAAGTTAGCATGACTAATCCACCTAATCTGCACATTTTTGGACTGTGGGAGGAAACCGGAGCACCCGGAGGAAACCCACACAGACACAAGGAGAATGTGCAGACTCCGCACAGGCAGTGACCCAAGCCGGGAATCGAACCCATGTCCCTGGCGCTGTGAAGCAACAGTGCTAACCACTGTGCTACCGTGACAAATGCACCCAAAATATATTCCATGGATTTCTCAAAAACCCACTGAGATGTCAGCGAACACTGTGGGCTGTATTCTCCGATTGTGAGGCTATGTCCTCACGCCGATGTGGGACCAGTTGCGTTTTACGCCTGAACATTCGCCTCAAAACGGCCACCGATCCTCTGTTTGACTGGGGGCTAGCATGCTGGCAGCGTAGAGCACCCGGATCTAGCTGCTGATATGGCCCGGAGAATTGCCGGGTCCATGGCCCACGCTGCAGGTGGCGGCCCTGCAGCGGCCACATCGAGTAACATGGCGCAGGCCACGAGCGGACCCAGCCTGCAAAATAATGCCCCCCCTTTGGCCAGCATACAGTTCCACAGCCCCTGACAAAGTCCCCGCTGATCTCACATTTTATGACCTATTAATTACAGATTTAATAAACACACAGTTTGGATACCTTAACCTAGGCTCCTTAATAATATTACTGCGTCAAATATATACCCTAACCCAGGCTTTTAAAAACTTTACTGCAACAGGTATAAAATATGATATATATAGACCAATTTTGTACTTCCATCACAACATATATGCAAGGGAAAGCCACAATCACCTCAAGCACATTGGATTCAGCTGAAACTCTCCATGCTGCCGCAGGACTAGTGTGTCATTCATTTCCCGGGTATGCCTGGGTAGCATGTGGTGCCACACTATGACAAGGTCACAGGCCCCAAGTCCATGATTCGTCCTTGCCCTTCAGTTACTTGTGTCACTTTCATGGGCTCTAGTTCCATGCCACTACTTCTGCTCCTGGTCCACACGGGGAGTTAGTATCACACAAGACTGAAGTAAGACATCAAACATATGTTGCGAACAAATTAAATACACAGTGCCAGATATGAAACAAAGGCAGCCCCATGAGCACCCCTTCCACAACTAGGTGTTTGTTTCAGGATGCTTCGACACAATACTCCCCTGCGGCAGGAGCTGATTCGGGATCAAACTTCTGGCCTTGCTGTTTCAGTGCATTAGATGCCTGTGGCTGATCTCTGGGTTACGAGGTCCTTGAGGCCTGGGAAAAGCTGGGAAATTAGCATCAGCAGTAGAAGCCTCTATCTTCACGGCTGGAAGGAGTGTTCATGTCACAGTCAGAAGAGCTGAGTGTCAGTGTGGGAGATGGCAAGAGCAAGACTACAAAAGCCTTCAGTCACCCATTCCTGGCAGTTCTAATGGCCCGCATGCACTCTTCTGCTTAACTGAAGACTTGTGCTCAAGATCTTGCCGCCCCTTCGCCAAGCTGTTCCAGTACAGCTACAATACTGAAGGACAGGGGAGGGGATCTCTGTGCGGAGTCAGAGGAAATGGGTGAGGTACTAAATTAATACCTTGCACCAAAGAGAAGGAATTGGTGGATGTTGTGTCTGGAGAAGGGTGTATAGATAGCCTAGGTCACATTGAGATCCAAAAAGACGAGGTGCTGGGCGTCTTGAAAAATATTAAGGTGGATAAGTCCCTAGGGCCTGATGGGATCTACCCCGGAATACTGAAGGAGGCAAGAGAGGGAATTGTTGAGGCCTTGACAGAAGTCTTTGGATCCTCACTGTCTTCAGGTGATGTCCCGGAGGACTGGAGAATAGCCAATGTTGTTCCTTTGTTTAAGAAGTGTATCAAAAGGGCAGCACGGTGGCGCAGTGGGTTAGCCCTGCTGCCTCACGGCGCCGAGGTCCCAGGTTCGTTCCCGGCTCTGGGTCACTGTCCGTGTGGAGTTTGCACATTCTCCCCATGTTTGCGTGGGTTTTGCCCCCACAACCCAAAGATGTGCAGCGTAGGTGTATTGGCCACACTAAATTGCCCCTTAATTGGAAAAAATGAATTGGACACTCTAAATTTATTTTAAAAAAAGAAGTGTAGCAAGGATAATCCAGGGAACTACAGGCTGGTGAGCCTTACGTCAGTGGGAGAGATATTACTGGAGAGAATTCTTTGAGACAGGATCTACTCCCATTTGGAGACAAGTGGTCGTATTAGCGAGAAGCAGCATGGTTTTGTGAGGGGGAGGAGGTGTCTCACTAACATGATAGAGTTTTTCGAGGAGGTCACAAAGATGATTGATGCAGGTAGGGCAGTGGATGTTGTCTATATAGACTTCAGTAAGACCTTCGGCAAGGACCCTCATGGAAGACTGGTACAAAAGGTGAAGTCACACGATCAGAGGTGAGCTGGCAAGATGGATACAGAACTGGCTCGGTCATAGAAGGCAGAGAATAGCAATGGAAGGGTGCTTTTCTGATTGGAGCTGTGACTAGTGGTGTTCCGCAGGGATCAGTGTTGGGACCTTTGCCGTTCGTAGTATATATAAATGATTTGGAGGAAGATGTAACTGGTCTGATTAGTAAGTTTGCGGACGACACAAAGGCTGGTGGAATTGCGGATAGCGATGAGGGCTGTCAGAGGATACAGCAGGATTTAGATCATTTGGAGACTTGGGTGGCAAGATGGCAGATGGAGTTTAATCCGGACAAATGTGAGGTAATGCATTTTGGAAGGTCTAATACAGGTAGGGAATATACAGTGAATGGTAGAACCCTCAAGTGTATTGATAGTCAGAGATCTTGGTGTACAGGTCCACAGGTCACTGAAAGGGGCAACACAGGTAGAGAAGGTAGTCAAGAACGCATACGGCATGCTTGCCTTCTTTGGCCGGGGCATTGAGTTTAAAAATTGGCAAATCATGTTGCAGTTGTATAAAACCTTAGTTAGGCCACACTTGGAGTATAGTGTTCAATTATGGTCGCCACACTACCAGAAGAATGTGGAGGCTTTATAGAGGGCGCAGAAGAGATTTACCAGGATGTTGCCTAGTATGGAGGGCATTAGCTATGAGGAGAGGTTGAATAAACTTGGTTTGTTCTCACTGGAAAGAAGGAGGTTGTGGGGCGACCTGATAGAGGTCTACAAAATTATGAGGGGCATAGACAGAGTGGATAGTCAGAAACTTTTTCCCAGGGTAGAGGGGTCAATCACTAGGGGCCATAGGTTTAAGGTGCGAGGGGCAAGGTTTAGAGGCGATGTACGAGGTAAGATTTTTGCACAGAAGGTAGTGGGTGCCTGGAACTCACTGCCGGAGGAGCTGTTGGAAGCAGGGTGATCGTGACGTTTAAGGGGCATCTTGACAATTACATGAATAAGATGGGAATAGAGGGATACGGACCCTGGAAGTGTAGAAAATTTTAGTTTAGACGGGCAGCATGGTCGGCTCAGGCTTGGAGGGCCGAAGGGCCTGTTCCTGTGCTGTACTTTTCTTTGTTTTTTGTTCTTTAATACTGACATCCATCCGGCAATGTGGAAAATTGTCGACCCTATGTTCTATACACAAGAAACAGGACAAATCCACCCGACCAATTACCCCTTCATCAGTCTACTCTTGATCATCAGTAAAGTGATGGAAGGAGTCATCAGGGGCTGGTTTAGCTCACTGGGCTAAATCGCTGGCTTTTAAAGCAGACCAAGCAGGCCAGCAGTACGGTTCGATTCCCGTACAAGCCTCCCCGGACAGGCGCCGGAATGTGGCAACTAGGGGCTTTTCACAGTAACTTCATCGAAGCCTACTCGTGACAATGAAGTGATTTTCATTTTCATTTTTCATCAACAGTGCTATCAAGCAGCACTTACTCAGCAATAACCTACTCATGTTTCCGCCCGGGCCACTCAGCTCCTGAACTCAATACAGCCTTGATTCAAATATTGACAAAAGAACTGAATGTCAGGGGTGAGGTGAAAATGACTACTCTTGACATTAATTAGAATTTGACTCATTATGGCATCAAGGAGTCCTGGAAAAGCTGGGGTCAATGGGAATCGGGGAAAACCATCTGCTGGCTGGAGTCATACCTGGCACAAGGGAAGATGGCTGTGCTGGTTGGTGATCAATCATCTCAGCCCCAGGACATTACTACAGAGTTCCCCAGGGTAGTGTCCTGGGCCCAACCATAATCAGCTGCTTCATCAATGACCTTCCTTCCATCATAAGGTAAAAAGTGGGGATGTTTGTTAATGATTGCACAATGTTCAGCACCATTCATGACTCCACAGATGCTGAAGTATTCCATGTCAAAATGCAGCACGACCTGGACAATATCCAGGCTTGGGCTGACAAATGGCAAGTTATATTCGCACCACATAAGTGCCAGGCAATGACCATCTCTAATAAGAGAAGATTAACCATTGCACCTTGACATTCAATGGCATTACCATTGATGAATCTCCCAATATCAACATCCTGAGGCATTACCATAAACTGGACCAGCAACCAAAATACTGTGGCTACCAGGGCATGTCAAAGGCTAGGAATCCTACAGCGAGTAACTCACCTCCTGACCCTCCCCAAAGCCTGTCTACCATCTACAAGACACAAGTCAGGAGTGTAATGGAATATTCTCCACTTTCCTGGATGAGTGCAGCTCCAACTACACTCGAGAAGCTCAACACCATCCAGGACAAAGCAGCCCGCTTGATTGCAACCCCAACCACAAAGATTCATTCCCTCCACCACCAACAGTGGCAGCCATGTGTACGTCCACAAAATGCACTGCAGGAGCTCATCAAGATATTTTAGGCAGCAGCTTCCAAATACATGACCACTACCATCCAGAAGGACAAGGGCAGCAGACATATGGGAACTCCATCACCTGGCGGTTCTCCTCCAAGTCACTGACCACCCAGACTTGGAAATATATTGCTGTTCCTTCACTGTCACTGGGTCAAAATCCTGGAATTCTTCCTACCTGCATTGTGGGTGTACCTACACCTCAGGGACTCCAGCGGTTCAAGAAGGCAGCTCACCACCACCTTCTCAAGGGCAATTAGCAAGGGGCAATAAATATTGGTTGAGCCAGTGACGCTCACATCCCAAAACTTAATTTAAAAAACAAGGGCTGACTGCCACCTGGCAAGAAGTCCAAGCCATCATGCCAACCCTGCACTCAAAACTGCTCAGGGATGAGGCCACACAAGGTTCCTGCATCCACTGGATGGTTTATTGCATGTGTGTGCGGATTGTCCCTTTAAGAATAACACAGCAGAGTAAGGGTCACCTCGTCTGAGTGACCAATTGGGACTCAGAGTGGGGATTCGCCCTGAGGGGAGCAATGCTCCTCAGCAGAGGTCATTTAGAATTAGCTGCAATCACGCTACTCTACATGGCTGGTTAATATATCCCTTTTTGTTCACCAGTGAAGTCTCTGAAAGTGCATCATTACAATGTGGCTCTTCAAGAGGGTCACCTCTCTTTCACTGGAGGAGTCCATGGGCTAATAAGCCAGGTTCTTTTGCGGGCTGCGTTGTGCAAAATGTCCATCCAAGTGGGAGATGTCCCTTAATTGTCCATATCGGTAGTTCAGTTAGGTCCCTGGTAGAGAGTTGATCTGCCAACATTCTCAACATTGGAAGATATTGCGCCACATCCCCCCCCCCCCCCCCCCCCCCCCACCCCCCACCGCGCCCTCCCACCCATGCCATTTTACCGTCCTACCCACCACCCAGCCCATCCACGAAGGTCAGGCAAAATTGTACCCATTGTCACTGGAGCAATGGCCGAATACAGCAATACTAACCACAGAGGAAGTTCAGCAACACTTCAGCATATTTGAGGCATGGGGGGTAGCTAAGTGTGACGAATGGGCACTGCAGATCCAGATCTCCATGCCGAGACCTTTACATTTTCAGTTTGATTGCAGTTTAAGCAGGTGCCAGACATGAATAGCAAGTCTACTGATCAATTAACCTAAATTTCCCCGTCGAGTAAGAGACCCACAATGCAGATTTCTGTCCATTCTGAAAACCATAAATATTTCTCAAATGGAGAAAATGGTGAATGGGGGGTGCAGGTGGGGGTGAGGGCAGCGGGCATGACTGTTCTTATCTGAGACATGTGTAAATAAGGCACGGAATGTTCTGCATACCATTTTCAGATGTTCATGTCTGCAGGGACTTAAAAATATTTACACCCGTGACTAATGTTGCTATGGATCTCTGTATAATTATCATAGTAAGCTGACCTTAGAAAACACTTCTGAGTGCATCAAGAACAAATTAGCATGATATCCAAATCCCTTCAGAACCATCAATGGTGTGTTATTTTTATGTATGCTAATGTTATTTTTCCACATCACTGCACGTTGACAAAAATTACAGCAAGCTATGGGCATCAGCTTGCTTGCATTTTCCAATCACCCCAAAAATAATCTGTCTTCAGAAATTTTGGAAATCATTAATGCTGCTCAGCAAACTCTCTAATTAAAACATGAAGATACAAACATAGAGTGGTAGAATCAAGCTTCAGAAGGGTACAAACTGTTTACTTCTGCGATACAAGCAGAGCGAAGAATAATATGGAAATTATTAACCCATTTATTGTAGGACAAATTGCTGTGGATTGAATTGTGCGGTCCAGTTAAAATCAATGCAGGCATATCAGTGAAGGTAAGCAGGCTTGGCCTGGAGGTACAAATGACTCATCAGATTTTGCAAGGTCAGATCCTCCTCTTAATTTTATAAGCTTCTATGCTTGTATTTCTCTATGTTCTATGTTCTATACAGTAAGCATGATGAAACTGGGATTTTCTTGAAAGGGGGAAAGGGTGCTTGTTGTGGAGTGCAATTTGGGGCCAAACCTGGATCCGTCAGGTTTCTGCTCAATGCAAGAAATGAGAAAAATTCCACTCATGCCAACTCTGAAGCCAGATTTCATTATGCATCCTGGCTACGTACCAAATGCATGACCTTATTAGACCCAGCAGAAGGCATTCCCCTCAGAGTTGTCACGAGTTCCATTGTGAGCTTAGTAAAGTCTCCAAAAATACAAAGAGTAAAATTCAGCCAATTTGATCCCTGTGGGGAAAATGGGTACCATGTCATTCTTTGTCTTCATTTCCCTCCATCAGTGGTACCTCAGCAGACCCCTGTCGCACCTCTAAGATCCAGGCTGCTGTTCCATACATATTCAAATTATCCTGTCCTAGGATTCTTCTACTTGCCGACCATTTCCACTCCATCAACATTTTACTTTGTGTGCAACAAGAGCAGCCACACTCACATAGTAGAACAAGATGCCAAGATACTTCCGATATGACATAAAATCATGGGCAAAGATCATGTAACATTATCATCCCAATGGCTGCATACAAGACCCTGATAATGGTATGAGGTTTCACAAAATGTTCCTCATATTCTTTATAAGATTGGTACCCAAAGCCAAAACTGCCAGCAGAACCCAAACACATGTTTTATTGTGATGGACTCGCAAAAGGATGGATGCCAACTGAGAAGGGCGGTTGTGGAGATGTTCTTGTCAAATCTACTATCATCATGTGCTGTGTATTGAAGAAAACAGTACATAGTGGCTGTTGGAGAACGAGGCTCCAATGGAATCTCCCAAATTGACAGACTTATCCACATTCAAGGAGTAGCTGGATTTCTGTAACACTAAGAGATGCTTTACACAACAAGAACATGACAGACAATGTACTGATACGTTACTTCCAAAAATTAATAGAGTAATAATCAAGCAGTGTCTACAAAAGGCAAGTTATTCAATCTGTTAGCTTGGACAAAAGTTGACCAATCTTTTCAGTTTTGTAAGTTACACAGATGGAATCTCCACACAATCAAGGTTGTTGAGACACTTCATGCAATGAAGATCAAGTTGGAAAGTCAGATTAGACATCCCATTTCATCCAACACCTGAAAATATCAATCAAGGAAAGAAATCTGAAATAATGATCTGGCCAACTGGAATGGGAAAATAATTTAGCAAGTTGTTCTTCAGCAAAAGCAGATTAAAGTTACCATCTGGACATTATCACAACCTGCTTCTTCTGTGCAAGGTAGGCACACAGCTACAGAAGTATGTTCCCCCTGATTCCTATTGACTTTAGTTTTACCGAGTCTCCCAACATTATCTTGATGCGACTCTCTCCTCATCTCAGAAACTGAACACATGTCTCTATTTGGACTGTAATGAGATTCGATGCCAAGTGTTTCCCAAACTGAGGATTGGTGAGCAAATTATTGATGAGTAAGTGGCATTAGATAGAAATTTGATAACACATCTATCTGAAAATGTGGAAAATTGCCCAGATATGCCCTGTACATTAAACGCAGGACAAATCCAAGCCAACCAATTAACCTATTCGTCTACTCTTCATCATCAGCAATGTTATGGAAGTTGTCATTGACAGTGTTAACAAGCGGCACTTACTCAACAAAAACCTGTTCACGAATGCTTTGGTCAGATGCCACCAGAGCCACTCATTACAGCCTCGGGTTCAAACATGCACAAATGAACTGAACTCAACAGGTGCGGTGAGAGTGATTGTCTTTGACATCAAGGTAACATTTGACCAGGTGTGGCATCAAGCATCCTGAGCAAAACTGGAGTCAATGGGAATCGGGGGGAGTCTCTCCATTGGTTGGAATCACACCCTGCACAAAGGAAGATTATTGTAATAGTTGAAGGTCCATAATCTCAGTCCCAGAACATCACTACAAAACTTCCTTGGAGTAGTATACTAGACAACAATTTTCCGCTGTTTCATCACTTACCTTCCGTCTACCATCAGGTCAGAAGTGGGGATGTTCCCTGATATTTGCACAATGTTCAGCACCATTCGCTGCTCCCCAAATACTGAAGCAGCTCATGTGTATATGCAGAAAGACCTGGACAATGTTCAACCTGGGATAACAAGTGGTAACATTCACACCACACAAGTGACAGGTAGACTGAAAAGAGAGAATCTAACCATCTCCCCATCACACTCCATGTTATTGAGTACCTCACTATCAATATTCTGGGGGTTAGCATTGACCAGAAACTGAACTGGAGCAACTAAATTAATACTGTGCTACTAGAGCAGGTCAGAGTAATTCACCTCCTGACTTCCCAAAGCCTGCACAGCACCTACAAGGCACAAGTCAGCAGTGTAATGGAAAACTCTCCACTTGCTTGGTTGAATGCAGTTCCAACAGCAATCAAGGAGCTTGAAAAGGCAGGACATCTCCAGAAAATGCTTGATTGGAGTCCAACACATCTAACTTAAATATTCACTCCCTCCACCACCGGCACGCAGTGTGTACCATCTGATTTGTACTAAGATGCGCCGCTGCAACTTGACAAGCTTCCATTTATGACACCTTCCAAATCCAATTACTTTGACCATCTACAAAGTCAAAGGTAGCTGATGCATGGAAACACCACTGCTTGCAAGTTCCCCTTCAAGTCAAACACCACCCTGCCTTGTAAATATATTGCTGTTCTTTCACTGTCATAGGGTCAAAACCCTGGAACTTCCTCCCTGCATAAAGTAAAGTCACCATTGTCCCAGATGACCATAGGCTGCTTTTCCCTTTGAGGGGTAGAGCTGACTGTTGGTGATTTAACCGGAGGATCACCACACTTCAGGTGAGGGACAAGGTATGGGAATTGAACCCACATTATCGGCTCACAAACCAGCTGTCCAGCCAACTGAGCTAAAACAGCCTACCTAACACCACGGTGAGTGTACCGACACCACGTGGTTTGCATCGGTTCACAAAAGATAGCTCACCACAATGTCCTCAAGGGCAATGAAGGATGGGCAACAAATGCTGGCCGAGCCAGTGATACCTACTTTCCATGAACAAACTAAAAAAAAACGAGATAGAAATGTTGATATGTTGGGAACTTCATCCATCATTTTGCTGATGTTTGAGGGAAAATTGACAGGGCAGTAATTTACCAGGTTGGACTTACTCTGCATTTTATCGGCTGAATTTTAACTATGAATCATTGTTGGACAAGCGATTCCCCCAGTGTTGTAAATTTCAATGAAAATTAATAAAAGCATCATCCTGAATGATTTTGGGAGGCAATTCTCTTGGAATATACCACTTGTTTTAAAATCAAGGAAACTTTCTGACTTGAAATATTTTCTGAGCTATTTTAAAAAGGTTTATAGACTGGAAAACAGATCAATGTATCCAATGCTAACTGGATAAATCTACAATTTAAAAACACTTTTGAGGTGGAAAACGGAGCAGGGTCATAGAATCGGCACATACTTGTTCTTTGAAAGTGCTTATATGTCACCATTCGCATTTTGTTTTACATGGAGTGTTCACTTCCTGTCCACCTGACACAAATGTTGATTAATAATCTCCAGTTCGGTATGTCCACATTCAACCAATGAGTTCCCAGAACTATGTTGTGACGGTCTTCTATGTGTTTAATGTATGTATTAATTTGATATCCCATTAGTTTCACATATTAAACTTTTAATGAGGGATATTCCACTGGAACACAAAGCCACTGACTGTTTTTGTGCATCTGCGTAACCACATTCCATTTCATGGAGATGTAGAGTCTTTGGAGGCTCCAACAGATAATGACCTCCCTGGACATGTGAAAAAATTCCTTCCCATCTCATCCAGATGGATGCACAAACCATTCAAAATTAATCATCTCAGCTCTCACAATTTGGGATTAGACAGAGATATTCTAGCTGTTTTGAGAGAATCACTGTGTTCCGAGCTCTCTCAAAATCTACAAGATTCCGCCCAAGCTTTGAACCCTATTTTGCGAGTTACAAGTTGTCCACATTGTGACATTATGGGAAATGTTCAGGATATAAAGGGTTCATGTCATATCATAACTAACCACTAGATGGCGCTAGATGCCGAACTATAAAAGCACTGACTCAGACCTCTGGGAGAGAGCTGGAGAGGAGCAGTGAGACGGGATAGAGTACAGTTATAGATAGAGAGTAGAGACTAATGTTAGTAGAGTGTAGATTATTCGATTATTGTATACTATAGGAGTAAGTGGTCGAGCTTTAATAAGTAGTGTAAATAAATGTTAGCTTTGTTATTGAACTTCGCATCTGTGGTCTTTGTAAACACGACAACATCCATTTTAAGATTAAGAATCACAAAGAACAGCACATAGATTTCAGCAGCAGACAGAGGCTCTCCAGTAAAAGCTGTTGGATTTTCACAACATTGTTTCTACGAGAAAAAAAAGGATATCTCAGTCATCACAACCATGAAACATAACCGCCTCAGCTTGGAACCTACACTTCTGGATGCAACAAGTGAATCTTCATTGGCTCTCTTTCTTTAATTTACAATTTAACATGGCCAACTTTAATATCTGATACTCTACAAATGTATTTTTTCTGCATTCTTGGGGTTAGAGTATGAGTCTAGTAGGAATTAGGATGTATTTGTACAATTTTTACATTTTTACCTGGGTGGGTTTCAGTATAATGAAACACAAATGCATCATTCGGAGCATATTTAAGGCAGCCTGATTCACCTTTAGAAGGATATTTAAGGGTGCCTGACCTTTCATCAAAAGGATACCTGCAATCAAAAGGGGTTTGCCACTTTGCGGTGATCGTGCAATCATTTTTTAAAATAAATCTTTTTTATTGGAGTTTTGAACATAGAATATTTACAGTTATGTGCACAGATTGAAATATGTATATATTATATATATAGAAAAAAACTGGTAGGATATTGTACACCAGCTCAAAAACAGCAACTCTGTACAATTAGGAATATTACATTTAACAAATAAGTAGGCACATGTTTATGGGGGGGGTGGAACCTGGGGAGATACATTTGGGTGCCGGAGAAACAATTACAGTAGTTATGTCCAGTACAGAGAGGGCAATACGAGAATGGATCTGGTGTTGGTGTTGTTTCTTGCTTCTCCCGGACGGTTTTCGCTGCCGTTGTCGTCGCGCGTTCACCTCTGCTTCGGCCGTTCGTCCCATCTTTCTCCCGTATTTGCTTGCTCTCTATTACTGTATTTGCTGAGTTTGTTGTTGTTTCCCGTGCTCGCCTTCCAGCTTTCATTCCCTCGCCTCCCCTCCCTCTCTGGTTCACCTCTATTGTGCCCTGTCTCCTCCTTCTTCCCTCTCCCCTCCCTCCCCTCTGCCCCCCCCCCCCCCCTCCTGCGGTCACCTTTGTTTTCTCTTAGGTCCAGCTATGTCCGTCCCCCCCGTTCCCCCCCCCCCCCCCCCATCCCCTGGTCTATCTCTCCCTCTCCCTCTCCCTCTCCCGTGGCTACTTTCCCCTGATTCTTGGCTACCTGGCTATTTTTCTGCTTGTTTGTTGGCCACAAACAGGCCACGGAACAATTCCACGTTCTGTGGAAGCTGTCGTCCAACACACGGATGATGAATTTCATTTTCTCCATTTGGAGAGATTCTGAGGGGTCGGACAGCCAGTCTGCAGCTTTGGGTGGTGCTGCTGACTGGCAAACGGACAGGAATCTACGGCGGGTGATCAGGGAGGCAAAGGCAAGGGCGTCCGCCCTCCTCCCCATAAATAGATCTGGCTAGTCTGATACCCCGAAGACCGCCACTTTCGGGCATGGCTCCACCCTCATCCCCACCACTTTGGTCATTGCCTCGAAGAAGCCTGTCCAGTACCCATCGGGTCTGGGGCAAGACCAGAACATGTGGGCGTGGTTGGCTGAGCTTCCTTGGCATCGCTCACATCTGTCCTCCACCTCCGGGAAGAACCTACTCATTTGAGTTCTTGTTAAGTGGCCTCTATGTACCACTTTTAGTTGCGTCAGGTTGAGCCTTGAGCATGTGGAGGTGGAGTTGACCCTATGCAGTGCTTTGCTCCAGAGTCCCCACCCTATTTCAATCCCCAGGTCTGCCTCCCATTTCTTTCTTGTTGCATCCAGTAAGATGTCGGCCCTTTCTGCCAGTTGTTCATACATGTTGCTAGTTTCCTTTATCAAGTATGCTTGCGTCCAGTAGTTCTTCCAGTAATGTCTGTCGTGGCGGCTGTTGGGACGTCCTTGTCTCCTGTCATAGGAAGTTTTTGCGTTGCAGGTACCTTATCTCATTCCCCCTGGCTAGCTGGAATTTCTCCGTCAGTTCGTCCAGTGTTGCGATACTGCCGTCCGTATATAGGTCCCTCACTGTCAGTGTCCTCCATCCTGTCCCGACTTTTTAAAGGTGGCATCAGTCAGCGCTGGTGTGAACCTATGGTTTTTGCAGATGGGGGCTTTGACCTACATTTTGGTCAGGCTAAATTGCTGCCGTAGTCCATGATTGGAGGGTGGCTATCACCACTGGGCTGCTGTAGTGTTTTTTGGGTGGGGATGGGAGTGCTGCCATGACGAGGGCCCGGAGGGAGGTCCCATGCAGGAGGCCTCTTCCACGCCCACCCACTGGGCTTCTGGCTCCTTGATCCATTCCCTTATTCACTCGGCTGTCACCGCCCAGTGGTACGATTGTAGGTTTAGGAGGGCTAGCCCCCCCTTAGATTTTGTTATTTGTAGGACCTTCTTTGGGATCCTAGCATTCATCCTCCCCCCATACAATACTCTATATCTTTTCACTGGGCCGTTGAGTCCCTGATGGAACCATTAATTCAGCGAATACGTGTAGTTGGATCTGAACAGAGGCTTTAATACACTTACAATAGAGCCAGCCTATTCGTCCTTGAACTTCAGGTGAACTGGCAGGCTGGCTCTAAGGCACTGATCTTTATACATCGGTCCCAAGGTGAGGAGTCCTGGGCGGAGCCAAGGGAGGAGCCCAGTACAAACTCTCGTGTACTCCCAGAGCGACTCCCCTGGTGGTCGGATTGTGCAACTGCACTTACAATGGGTAGATAACGAACATATAGGAGTGATATTGGCAACTATATATAGTGTGAATCACATTCACCACAGTCCCCTTACGTTCCAGGTGACTATCCTGGTGAGTGGCGTCTGTCTCCCCGTTCCTGTGGGATTAACCAGACTTACCTTGCATACGTGCCCCTGCACTCCGGGTTTCCCTTCGTTAGGGGGCCGTCCAAGGTGGCCGCTGTCACTGTTCCCCCCATGCGGTCGGGTTCCTGCGCTCCAGGGTCTTCCTTTGTTCTGAGAGGCACCCAACATGGCCGCCCACTGTGCATCCGCCACATGGGTAGTCCCCTGCACTCTGGGGTCTCCCTTCGCCCAGAGACTGTACTGGGTGGTTGCCTGCAGTGATTCCTTGTTCCGTGCTCTTGGTTGTGGCACTTTGCAATCTTATTGCGGTTCTCTTTCTAGCCTTGTTTGTCTCCCCTTCCCTGTGTCCGCCCCACCCCGATCCCTCCCTTCTCCCCCTTATCGCCCCCTTATTCCTCCTTTCCCGTTTACCCTTCTTTTGTCCCTCTTTCCCCTGTTCCTATCCCCGTCTACTCTCCAGCCTCTGTTGAGTGGCCCCCCCACCTCCCCTCCCCGCCCCACCCTCTCGGCCTGGCACCGTCCCTCCTGTTGGGGGCGCACTGCGGCCCTGCTTTGTTGCATGCCTCCGGCGCTAGCTTTCCTGCTAGTGTGGTGACCCGCCTCCCGGTTGTTACTGTCTTGCTTCTCCCTCCCCCGATCTCTGTGGTTTTCTGCCCGCTCTTCCCCCATCATACCCTGAGGCCCTCTTGCTTGCTACTTCTCCGCTACTCTCGTTCCCTCGTGGTGGGCCATGGTCTCCCACCTGAAGCAGCCCCTCAGGTAGTGGTTTGCTTTTTGTTCAGGGTGCGCTTTCTGTGGGTGGGGGGGGCGGGGAGGCCAGGTGTTGCCTCCCCCTCCCCCCCCACCCCATCCCCCCCACCACCCCGTCTTCATGTTTTCTCCTCGATGCCAGGGTCCCCTTATTTCTACCCTTGCTGTCGGTTTTCCAATCCGTGTTCCTTGACAAACAGCAACAGCAGCCTCCAGGCATTTGTAGCCACAAGCAGCAGCAAGCAGCAAACTCAACCTGCAGCTGTGAAGCGCTCTCACAACTAACGAGACTAATGCACCATCTAAAATAGCCTGAGGTGTGCAGCTGGAGGCTGGTCACAGTCAAAGGGAGTGAAATTGACTTTCAGCATTGAAGACACAGAAAGGCTCTGTCCTGGAATACTGTGGCTACAAGAGCAGGTCAGAGGTTAGGAATCCTGCGGCATGTAACCCACCTGCTAACTCCCCAAAGCCACCTGCAAGGCACAAGTCAGGAGTGTGATGGAAAGGGCTGCACGGTGGCGCAGTGGTTAGCACTGTTGCCTCATGATGCTGAGGTCCAAAGTTTGATCCCGGGCCGGGGTTACTGTTTCTGTGGAGTTTGCACATTCTCTCCGTGTTTGCGTGGGTTTCGCCCTCATAACCCAAAGATGTGCAGGGTAGGTGGATTGGCCACACTAAATTGCCCCTTAATTGGAAAAAATGAATTGGGTACTCAAAATATTAAAAAGAAAGGAGTGCGATGGAATACTCTCCACTTGCCTGGATGAGTGCAGCTCCAACAGCACTCAAGACGCTCGACATCACCCAGGACAAGCTGCCCACTGGATCGGCAGCCCTCCCACAAACATTAAAATTCTCCACCATCGATGCACAGTAGCAGCCGTGTGTACCATCGAAATGGTGCACTGCAGGAACTCACCAAGGCTCCTCAGGCAGCACGTTCCAAGCTCGTGACCACTACCATCTAGAAGGACCAAGCCAGCAGATACTGGGAATACCACCACCTGGAGGATCCCCTCTAAGTCTCTCATCAACCTGACTTGGAAATATATCACTATTCCTTCACTGTCGCTGGGTCAAAATCCTGGAACTCCCTCCCTAACAGCACAGTGTGTGTACCTACATCATATGGACTATGGCATTTCAAGAAGGCAGCTCACCACCACCTTCTCAATGACAATTCAGGATGGAGAACAAATGGTGGCTGTTTTAACCTGCCTGCTTACCATTGGCTGGGGACTAATGACGATCCCACAATCCTATGGGAGTATGAGCTTCCCCAATGAGGGGGCGGAGAAATCATTAGCAGACTCCCTGCATAAATAGAGCTGGCCAGTTTGGAACCAGCAGAGAGAGAGTAGAGTGAGCAACAAGGGAAGTTGCTGCTGTTGTATATAAATGTTATTGTAAATAAATGTTATTTCTTTGTATCCTGAAGACTCATGGAGGATTCTTCGTAGCCCTCACAAAAGTGGCCTAACCAATGAAGCTGGCATCCCATAAAAGCAATATATTAAAAAGTTGATCATACTTAGCATTTGTGGTTCCAGTCAATATGCTGACAGTCCAGCACAATGCTAAATTTGAGTTTTATTCAAAAGGTATGGATAATCCTCAAAATATATTCCATCTTTTTGCAAGTCTCATTGTAAAAGAGTTGTGTGATATTACTGGGCTAAAATGACTAACAATATTAAGTTAAAAAGTAACAAGAAGTTAATGGGGCAAGGGTGATCTCAGAATCAGGCTTATAGCAAAATGTGTGGCAAGAAGAGGAATTGTAAAGATTGAATTAATAGGTTTAAAAGAACATGGTATATTTTCCTAAGGAAATAGTTCCTTCAATGTCAAAAACTATAAGATAAGGGCTAAACTTAACCTAGATTCATTGTGAAAGCAACATAGCACTGGCATAGCCAAAAACATAAACTCAAGTTGAGATTATATGAAATATGGTTTGATGAACATCCAAGAACAACTTGCATTTTATATGGTGTGCTATGAGGCCGATTTTGCAGATACATTAGGCACAAAAGTGTCTCTGAGGTGTCCAATATAGGGCTGAATTCTCCATTTCTGAGACTAAGTGTTGACACTGGCACAGAATACGTGGAGTTCCACGACAGCTAAACTGACGTCGCGCTTCAGCTACTGTTCAGGGGCTAGCACCGGCGGTACGTGGAACACAATCGATTCCAATGAAAAATGGTGCAGGATTCACCTGGTCCGAGATTGACACTCAGAAGGCTGACAAGCTGCAGCCACATACACACACTTCACTCCCCACATACATCACCCCAGTCAAGAAGATGGCAGCAAGGAGAGCAGCTCCACCCTTCACGGACGCCGTGCTGGACGTGGTGGAGGAGAGGCGGATGACCCTTTACCCCGGCCCAGGAAGCAGGTTGCCAGATTCCATGGGTAAGACTATCCAGACCAGCCAGCAGTGCTGGAAGAAACTGCACAACCTCCTCAGGGCGGTCAGGGTGAATAGGCACAACTGTGCCCTTGGCACCAACCCTTTTCCAATTCATCAGTAACCTGACCCCTCCCCACAACCCGGAGAACGGCCGAAACCCCACCCTGCACCACATGCCGGCACCCATATTAGGTGGTCTGGTTCCCCGGCCACTGAGGCCACCAGCTACCCACCCCCCTGGGTTGTATGCGTTGGACTGTCTAACACTGCCCTTTTCTGTATGCCCCCACCACTGCCCAGGAGATGGCCGTCCAAAACCACCAAGAGCGGGAGAAGACTGGAGGGGGACCGCTGGACTTGCAGTCTCTCACCATGGCAGAGCAGAGGGCCCTGGACGTGGTTGGTGCCCCGGAAGAAAGGGAGGTCAACGGGGTGGAGTTCGGCCGCGGGCAAAGAAGTGAGGCCCCGCTGGGTTGCCGTTCCCCGTGACACGTTTGTCAACCCCTCACCCCACAACACCCTCACCTCCATCCTCACCCCACACCACCCTGACCCTACCCCACCCCCACACTAAAACTTAGAACATACAGTGCAGAAGGAGGCCATTTAGCCCATCGAGTCTGTACCGACCCACTTAAGCCCTCACTCCCACCCTATCCCCGTAACCCAATAACCTCTCCTCACCTTTTTGGTCACTAAGGGCAATTTATCACGGCCAGTCCACCTAACCTGCACGTCTTTGAACTGTGGGAGGAAACCGGAGCACCCGGAGGAAACCCACTCAGACACGGGGAGAACACACAGACTCCACACAGACAGTGACCCTGCGGGGAATTGAACCATGGATCCTGGCTCTGTGAAGCCACAGTGCTATCCACTTGTGCTACCATGCTGCCCACGACCTTCTGCCCCCCCCCAATCAGCGTCCTGCCCAGCAGCCTACAGTCACGCCTCTCTGTGTCCTTCCTCCTCTCTCTCCCTCATCAGCAACAATGCCGGTTTCATGATTTTTAAAAGCGGGAATGAACTGCGCCTTCAGGAACTCAGCCCATTAGAAGCGGAGAATCGCGGAGGCCCCTGTGAATATCGGGTCAGGCGCGCTAATGACATGCAAATGTGTTTACTGTACATGACTTCTGGACCGCATTGATGCCAATGTCGAGGCGTGAAATCGGCGCCTGCCGTGATTTTGGCATCGGAACCTATTCTCCGTCCAGTCGCATTTTACGATTTTGCCGTCAGCCAACAGAGAATCCCGTCCATGGTGTCTTAAACTGGATCACTTACTTATCCCACATTTAGCGTCAGCCACCTTCTCAGTAAGGGATTAAAACATGCACTAGTAATCGCCACTTGGAGGTGGTTAAGGGCCTGACTGACAATTAAATTGCTTTCAGTGCTCATTAAGTGGGCTGTGTGATGACATTCATAACCAGTCATGTATATAATGATAGACAAGACCTCCGACCAACAGGTGGCAGTAAAGAACAACCATGTGACACTGTTACCTCAGGGAGTTGTAGAGGGTTTTCATAGTTGAACATCGTAGTTTGTAGTAGTCATAATTTATTCATTAGAGGCAGTAGTTTTTGATAGTATTCTTACAGTTAACTTAATCATGCAATTGTTAAATAATAAAACTTTAACTAGTCTAAGAACTAGACGTACTTTAGTGCATTTATTCCAACCGGCCAAGCACCAGACGTAACAGGCTGGGCAGCATTTTGGTGGTTAATATTTGAATTCACACCTCTCTTCATAAATACAAGCTTTGGGTGTAATATAGTTGCGGAGGATTTTGTGCACTATTTATTTAATACTGCATCTTTGGAAAGGATCTTTGAGACACATCAGGGGAGACACTTTGTCCAGACATCACCAACACTATATCAACATTAATTCTGGAAATTTTCTGAGGACAGACAGGGTGAGAGAGAACTGCTGAAATCCCTGTTCCCTTCTCAGCTGTCTGTGATCAGTAAGCTTTTGAGAGTGTGTTTTTTTAAACTCCCAAGTGGATGGACAATTTGAATTACCAGCCTCAAGCTTTTTGTGGATTAAAAAAAATGATTGTTTAATTAACCACTCACCCTGAAATATAACGTTACGGCACTAACTCACACAAGCACACTCAAGGAAAATATTGTTTAAGGACCATAGAATTCCTACAGTGCAGAAGACAGCCATTTGGCCCATTGAGTCTGCACCGACTGTCTGAAAGAGTGCCCTACCTAGGCCCATTCCCTCACCTGATCCCCTAACCCCACCTAACGTGCACATCTTTGTGAGACAAGTGCTCTTTTACAAAAAGGAACAGTCATAATTTATGTGGTTGCCTTGTCTGAAAAACATGCGTTACAGTTCTGATGAAAAGATGTTTTCACTCCTGTAATTTAGGTCAATTCAATAACTGAAGTCGTATGCCAACATAGTTTCAGGGTTTCCTCGAAGACACAGATTTTCAGCACTACACAAAGTTAATCGCTTGTAGTCTCGTACCTGGAGATCAGATTGTTGTATTGGGTGACTGAAAGAGGAAGTGACTTGGAGATCTATTATGGTACAGTTCCTAAGGCATAGTTATTATTGCCATTTCTGCTGCTAAATGTTTTACTTATTGCAGTCAGCATTTAAAGATTACAATGGGAAAAACATGGCAGCCTTACCTTTTGACCTCCGATAATTGCAGTTCCTTTTCCAAATATAATGGTGACATAGGATGATCAGCAACATCCTGGTTTATTGTTTGAGGACATTCATACTTAGGGGATTAAATGAATTACCTTCTGTGGTAGCGTGGCCTTTTTAAGGGGTGGGGAAGGCTGCACGAGCCATGTGACTGGCGTGGGACCAATCGCCTGAGAGCGTGTGAACATTGGCCAATGAGGAGTTTGCGCAGGGCCCTGGCAACAGGACCCTGGGTAGAGTGGACCAGGGAGCTGAAGTGTAAAGAACTGCCTGTGCCTGTTATCTAACTGCCTTTGCATTTCATCAATAGACCTCTTGGTTTATTACTGGAAGCTTCCAGTGTATGTCTCAAGACACCACACCTTCTTTGTTTTAAAAACGACCCATTCAATTACAAAATGTCTTTTGGTGGTTTCAGAATATGTTTAGTAAACACCTTGGAGTCTGGAATGTATGGCTTGGCCTTGTAAGGCAGCTTTTGAATACACAGGCCAGGTCAGCTGACCTTTGACGGCCATCTTTGCAGCATCACATTGTGAAAAGAATCATATAGGCTGCAATTTAACGGAAATGAAACAGAGTCCTGCATTGAGCACATTTAGTCAGGTGTTTCCCGGCACCGGCAGCGTCGAGAATGACCCCACTATTAAATGGGACTCTGGTTCATTTATGGTCCTTAGCACAGAACACCCTTGGACATTCTTTCTTTTCAGATAAGAATCCAATTCCCTTCGGAATACCTTGATCGAACCTGCTTTCACCACCCTGTCAGGATGTTCATTCCAGACTCCAACCACCCTCTGGGTGAACATATTTTACCTCAAATCACTTTTAATACTTTTGCCAATTATTTTAAACCTGTGCCCACTAGTTCTCGATGCTCTCTTGAGTGAGAGCAGTTTCTCACTATTTACCCTTTCCATACCGTGGTAGTACAGTGGTTAGCACTGTTGCTTCACAGCTTCAGGGTCCCAGGTTCGATTCCCGGCTTGGGTCACTGTCTGTGCAGAGTCTGCACATTCTCCCTGTGTCTGCATGGGTTTCCTCCGGGTGCTCCGGTTTCCTCCCACAAGTCCCGAAAGACGTGCTTGTTCGGTGAATTGGACATTCTGAATTCTCCCTCTGTGTACCTGAACAGGTGCCGGAATGTGGCGACTAGGGGCTTTTCACAGTAACTTCATTGCAGTGTTAATGTAAACCTACTTGTGACAAGAAAGATTATTATTATTAGTATTATTATTTCCATACCCCTCAGGATCTTGATTACTTCGAACAAGTCTCCTCTGAACCTTCTTTTCTCCAAGGAAAACAGACCCAATCTCTCCAATCTATCCACATAGCTACTGTTCTTTATTCATGGAATCATTCTTGTGAATCCCTTCGAACTCTTTCCAATCCTTCATATCCATCCTCAAGGGGCTTTTCACAGTAACTTCATTGCAGTGTTAATGTAAGTCTATTGTGGCAATAAAAAGATTATTATTCAAAATGGCACCTAGAAATGGATGCAATACTCCAGATAAGGCTTAACTAGTGTCTTATACAAGTTCAACATTACATCCTTACTTTGTACTCAATGCCTTTATCAATAAAACCTAGGATACCATATGCTTTAATAATTGCTCTCTCAACATGCCCTGCCATGTTTAGTGACACATGTACATATGCACAGAGGTTCTGTTGTTCCAGCACCTCCTTTAGAGTTTCTCCCTTTATTTTATACTGTTTCTCCATATTTGTCCTGAAAAAATGAATCACCTCACATTTCTCTGCATTGAACTTCACCTGCCACTTGTCTGCCCAATCTACCAACAGAGCCACATCCTTTTGAAGTTCAAGACTATCGTCATCACAGTTCACAATGCTTCTAATGTTTGTATCATTTGCAAATTTTGAAATCATGCACTGAACACTACAGTCTCTGTCAGTAATATATATCAGGAAGAGCAAATGTCCCAGCACTGACCCCTGGGGAACTCCATGATAAACCTTTCTCCAATTTGAGAAACAACCATTTATCATGACCTTGTTTCTTGTCACTCAGCCAATTTCTTAATGGCTGCCTACTTTCCTTTTTATTGCATGAGCTAGAATTTTGCTCACAAGACTGTTATGTAGCACTTTTGAAAATCCATATACACCACATCAATAGCATTGCTCTTATCAACCTTCTATGTTACCACCTCAAAAAACTCCATCGAGTTAGTAAAATGTAATTTCCCCCTAATGAATCCATGTTGACTTTCCTTAATTATCCTGCACTTGTCCAAGTGACTATTGATTATGTCCCAACCCATAGTTTCCAGAAGTTTCCCCACCACTAATGTCAAACTGACTGGTCTTCAGTTGCTGTCTTTTTCTTATACACCTCTTTGAACAAGGGCATAACATTCACAATTCTCCAGTCCTCAGGCATATCCCCCGTGTCTAAGGAGACTGGAAGATTATCAAGAATGTCTCTGTAATTTTCAGTCTCACTTCCCTCAATACATTTTAATGCATCTCATACAGTCCTGGTACCTTATTAATTTTAAGTAAAGATAGCCTTTCTCGGCAGCATGGTGGTGCAGTGGTTAGCACTGCTGCCTCATAGAGCCGAGGTCCCGGGTTCGATCCCAGCTCTGGGTCACTCGCCATGTGGAGTTTGCACATTCTCCCCGTGTTTGCGTGGATTTCACCTCCACAACACAAAAGATGTGCAGGATAGGTGGATTGGCCATGCTAAATTGCCCTTTAATTTGAAAAAAATTAATTAGGCACTCGACATTTATATATATAAAAAAGATAGCCTTTCTCACACGTCCTCCCTCTAAATTGTAAGTTATGGTCCTCACAGGTCCACCTATCATAGATGCATCTGTCAACAGTATTGGTAGGAGTGACCACCATACAGTCCTTCAGGAAACAAATTCCATCTTCATACTGAAAATGCCATCCATTGTGTTGTGTGGCACCACCACTGTGCTAAATGGGATAGATTCAGAACAGATCTAATACCTCAAAATTGGGCATCCTTGAGGGACTGTGAGACAGATTGCATTCAGCCACAACCTGTAACTTTATTATTTGGCATATCCCTGACATTACCATTACCATCAATCTAGGGGACTGAACCCCATTCAATAAAAAGTGTGGGATAGTATGCCAGGAGCAGCACCACTTACACCTTAAAGTGAGGTGTCAACCTGGTGATGCTACAACACAGAACTGCATACATGCTTAATAGTAGTTATGATGTCAGAGGTGAATGAAAGTCATGCCACTATGGCATCTGCTGTTAAGTATCCTTCCAAGCACTAACCCCATGCCAACGACTACACCCGTGACATCCTTAGTGTCTGCCCAATTTCTGCTCCTGCCCATGGGTTCTGATATCATGCTCACCAGTCTCAGGTGAGGGACATTGTTACTTTAGCTATATCGGACGAGGGCGTTAAATTGGCTCATGTCTCATGTGGAACTTTCCAAGTATACTGCCCTCTTGCCCCACTTCCCACCTGTAATGTACCCAGAGTTAAAAATCAACCTGTATGTAATTGTAACATCATTACAACAAAGGATGTATAGTCGACAACAATTATTAAATTTACTCCTTTTGATATCCTTATTCTGAATGCAATTCACTTTAAAAACAAGTCTCAGGGCAGCATGGTGGCGCAGTGGTTAGCACTTCTGTATCGCGGCGCCTTGGTCCCAGGTTCAATCTCGGCTCTAGGTCACTGTCCGTTGGAGTTCACACATTCCCCCGTATTTGTTTGGGTTTTGCCCCCACAACCCAAAGATGTGCAGGTAGGTGGATTGGCCATGCTAAATTACCCCTTAATTGGCAAAATTGAATCGGGGCACACTAAATTTGTAGAAAGAAAAAAAAGTTCTCAAATAACTGATCTATTTTGCAACAGTCTGTTGTTCATGGATATTACGAGGAATTGTATAACTTGGAATAAATGATATTAAATATGAATAACTTTAATAGCCATTTATCATCACAAGTATGAAGTTACTGTGAAAAGCCCCTAGTCGCCACATTACGGTGCCTGTTTGGGAAGCTGGGACAGGAATTGAACCCGCGCTGCTGACCTTATTCTGCATCACAAACCAGCTGTCTAGCCCACTGAGCTAAACCAGCCCTAAACAGGCCATAGACAATAAATGTAATGAACTGAAATAGAAACTCACTGGAATATAACAATAGTTTCAGAATGAGTGTGCCTATATCCCCTTCTAAATGAATATTCCAGTCACACATTCCAGACAATTCATCATTCAAATGTAATCAAATTGACTATTACATTAACCTGTCCAGCATCAACATTAATATTCAACAACATTGGCTGCAATCTGCCCCAACTACCGACAACATTTTAATATAGAACAGCAATAAAAATGATATCAATTGTATTAACATTCTGGTTAGAGTTATATATCAAGAACATCATCGCCATACTTCTCAGTTGCCACGTAAGTTTCAGCTATCTCTAATCATTTCAATAATATCATTCAAAAAAAACCTAAGAAACAATATAAACGTGAATAATGTATAATTTGCATTCCAGAGGTTACTAGATACTCGGTAATATACTGGAAGGAATACAATTATGAGATATGATGGAGCTAGATGGTCACCCACTTTTGTTGCTTCAGTATCAATTGGAACTCAGGCAGCGTTTATCTACTGTGCAGGGATAGTTCCAAACCTGGACTTTAACTCACCACTTAAATAAACCCGTCACCCCACTTAACTCATTGGAAATTAGCCTCTTCATCACACACTCTGCCGAAATAGCCACGTTACATTAAAGTTCAAGAGAGTCCCATGGGCTTTAAACCAAGCTTATGATTCTTCTGCACAGACACAAGAAGTGGAAATTAAAGATGACTTTTGAGCAGTTTAAATACTTTCAATAATCTGCTTAAACCACAATCTATGTAGCTCGTACACATTCTGGAATTGCTAAGTATTCTGTCCAATATTACTCAGAAGATTGTTCATTAATCTTGCTGCTTCGCCTTGTTGATTTTATATAAATGACATTGCTTCAAACATGAAGCCCTCATTGAGATCACTGTGATACCTGAGCAACCCTGCTGATTATTCATTGTAATTAATGTGTTCCAATTGGCTACGGAAGCAATAACAACAACTTGGTTTTCTATAACACAGAAAATGTTTCAAGGCATGCGACAAAAAGACAAAGTGAGAGTCATAAAAATAATTTACATTTGATAGCACTCGTCACAATTTCAGCATTGATGGGAAGCACTTTGGGACAAAGGAATACTTTTGAAATGTAGTCACTGTTGTAATGTCGGGAAACACCACAATCAATTTGAACACAGCAAAGTGATGAATGACCAAATGCTCACCAGAACATTAGGAGAGCTTCAATTATATTGGTTGAAAATGGCACAGGACTCTTAAAGTCCTTTGTTTCACATTTGAAAGACAGCTCTTCTCTGGAGTAGGGCTTGAGACGACAACCTTCTAATTCATTGATGAGATGGCTGTCACTGAGTCACTGCTGTCCAGCATCAATCACCTTGGGCGGCATTCTCCCATGCCGCGCTGTATGGGAGTTCGATACGGCAGGCGATTCTCCGAGGAGCGGAGAATCAGCGCCATTTGCACTGGCGCGTGAGCACGACGCCGGTCACGGGCCGCTGTCCGCGGCCGGGCCGCCGATTCTCCGGCCTTGATGGGCCGAGTGGCCGCGCGGAAACGGTAGAGCCCCGCCGGCGCCATTCACACCTGCTCACAGCCGGCGGGAACGCTGCGCGTAGGGTCGGGGGGGGGGCGGGATAAAGCGCTCCTTCACCGGGGGGGCCTCCAATGGGGTCTGGCCTGCGATCGGGGCCCACCAATTGGCGGGGCGGCCTCTCCAGCCCCGGCCCTATTTTATTACGCGGCCGGCCCCTGAACCCCCATGCAATGTTGCATTGGGGCTAGCGCGTTGAGGAAGAACCCCGCGCATTCACTGGTTTGCGCGGCCAAACTGCACATGCGCGGGTTGGCGCGGCACCACTGTGCATGTGCAATTGGTGCAGCGCCCAGTTGGTGCCGGGAAGGGAGGCTGGAGCGGCGTGAACTGCTCCAGCGCCGAACTTGCCACCTGTGGGGGCCAGAATCGATAGTGCCCGCGCCCATTTCGCGCCATCGTGAAACGCGACGGTGTTCACGATGGCACGAACACTCTGCCTCCATTTTGGAGAATCTCAGCCCTTATTTTGGCAAACGTCCAGAGTGTGAGGCTACAAAGGAACCCATACAATGTCTTAACTAGCGCAAGTGCAATTAACACTTTCAATGGCAGACAGGGAGGAACTTCCAAAAGAGCTATGATCTGAGAAGGAAGTGGTCAGTGTCTTTGAATATATGAGCTCTTCACACTTGGTTTCAGAGGTGAAGATGTAAGGGTAGAAAAAAGGGGATTTGATGAGGCACTTTGCATCATTGATTGATCTTTGCCTCTGTAGGAACCCTGAGATTGCAGGAAAATTTTGATTTGAAGAAGGAAAGATGATGATACTGTACAGTATCCAGCCATATCTTACAGTGATGACAAGCCCATGAGGAATTAAGGTGGAGGTTCTGATGTTCTGAGCAAATGTGAGTGCCTTCTGGGAAACACAAAGCCTGTACTAACCTGATAGGCTTCCCTTAACAGTGAATTTATTTGACTTCATCTAATGTTCCACAGCTTTCAGACTTATAAAAGGACTGAATCCCAGAGGCACAGAATCTGTCGTATTACATTGTAATTAATTCCACCACTGTTGCTGTGAATCTCACCTATGTTAGAGTCCAAGAGTGTTGATGAGACAGTCTGCCCTCCATATATATACCTGTGGGAACAGAAAGTGCCAGAAATGTAATTTTTCAATAAGTTGAGAAAGGAAAGAAAATTTGTGAAAGAACGGCTGGGGATTCAAAAGGTTCCGACAGGGCTGACAGACTTCATAACTGCCCTATAATTCTCGAAGAGACAAGTATTTCATGGCTCATTAATGCTGAGTCCTCTAAAACAATACAAATGAACCAGTGATAAAATTTTTAACATATGTTTCTCTCAAAGAAAATCATGAGGAAGAGCAATTTTGATTATTTTCAATGAAAGAATAAAGCACATCATTTTACTTTAAATGCATAAATACATGTTAATATATAAATATAATAATAATAATAATCGCTTATTGTCACAAGTAGGCTTCAATGAAGTTACTGTGAAAATCCCCTTGTCGCCACATTCCGGCGCCTGTTTGGGGAGGCCGATATGGAAATTGAATCCGCGCTGCTGGCCTTGTTCTCCATTACAAACCAGCTGTTTAGCCCGCTGTACTAAACCAGCCCCAGTATCATTTGGAAGGGAGGTGACAACTTGAATGGCCTATTTTGGGCGCTAAGAATGACAGGCATGGCTATCAACACTCACTTTTGTTAAAATATAAATTGGACAGCAACATCCAGCATCTATACCTGCACATGGAAGTCAAGAATTTTTTATTTAGTTGACTTGTTCTTCCAAAAGGTTTGTTATAATGGGACCAAGCCAAGAGATTCGACATTGAAATACATGGGAAAGCATGAAGAGGTTGCAGTAGCATGATGCGTATCCATATTGAAGGGTGGTGTCTTGAGATTTGACTCCTGAAAACGGGATAGCTAGGATAACACTAGAATCATTCTACATAAATTAGTGTATTAAGGATTGAGATTAATTATGGAAAGTATACCCAGTAATCATTATTAACCATTAAACATGTATTTTTAGGACACAACAGTAATAAGAATTCAAACTCTTGCTACATCAGTGGCCACAATGCATGATGGGATTTAAGCTAGCTAACTTGCCTATGTTTTTGAGACAAACAGGGATATACAGAAGTAGCGTGGTCAGCAATAACACGGTCAGCTCAGTAAACAGTTCTTATCAGTGCCCCAAATATTCTGTCTTCGACAATCCATGGTGTAAGGAGGAACCAACTTTGGCATTCTGCCCCTCGATGAACAATGAGATGGCACGAACTGACTGTGACATGTAGGGTGGGAATGGATAAAAACATCTTTATAATGTACACAGTATTCTCGTAAACAACATGTGGCAGTATGGGGATAAATCATGACCCTTGGCACTGCCACCCTGGCAATGCCTCTTCCAGCCTGACAGTTGCCACCAAGGAATCCTGGTAGTGCCAGGATGGCAGTGCCAAGGTGCCATACTGGCAGTCCAAGGTGCCTGGGTCCCAGGGGAAGTGCCAGGGTGATGCCTTCTCTTGTACCTAACCACCCATGGATCTCCATAGCCTGGAAACCCCCTGGATGCTGTTATGTGGTACAGTGGTTAGCACTGTTGCTACACAGTGCTAAGGACCTGGATTCAATTCCCGACTTGGGTTACTGCCTGTGTGGATTCTGCATGGTCTCCCCGTGTCTGCGTGGATTTCCTCTGGGTGCTCCGGTTTCCTCCCACAAAAGGTCCCGAAAGACGTGCTTGTCACGTAAATTGGACATTCTGAATTCTCCTTCAGTGTATCTAAACAGGCGCCATAGTGTGGTGACAAGGGGATTTTCACTGTAACTTCATTGCAGTGTTAATGTAAGCTTACTTGTGACACTAATAAAGATTTTTATTATTTTGCCTAGTCCATGTTTGTGCGGATCAGTACCAAACAA